>NC_134359.1:228612063-228912063 GCF_048569485.1 Anomaloglossus baeobatrachus | reverse complement strand
TGCGGTTTTGCAGGAACCGATGTCATTATGCCAGGAAGAGGAAGCGGAGCAGAGTAAACACAGACGTCACACTCCCTGGACGCCGCACAGAAGCACTTCCGTGCGACCTCCAGGTGCCCGTGCAGTCTGTGTCCTGCTCCGGCCCCGCGGCTGCACACACTGCAGTGTCAGTGTCTGCCCGCAGTGTCAGCAGCCTGTCACGCGGCAGCGCAGGCAGACACTGACATCCTGCAGTGCTGGGAGCCGCGGGGATGACGATCGCTGCTGTCAGGAGGTGAGATCATTACCTGCTGTGACGATCTCCTGCCTCCTGACGTCACCGCGGTCACTGCTGTCTATGCCCGTCTCGCGAGCGGCCCGAGACTGTCACTAGCGGCGACGTCACGGGCTCTCGCGGTTTCTTCTGACAACGCGGCGGGCATAGAAGTCAGTGACAGCGCTGACGTCAGCAGTACAGGAGATGATCACAGAAGGTAATGATCTCATCTATGCTCCTGATGGCAGCGCTCGTCATCCCCTGCAGTGACCTGAGCTGACCTATTGATGTTAGCTCAGGTCACTGCATTGCTCTCCCAGCCAATGGGGAACATTCTGTTCTTCATTGACTGGGACAGCGACTATGGTATGGATCGCCGTGCCCCCCCCTCTTATTGGATTACGCCGGACGTGGAATTGATTGTGCTCTTTTCAATAAATTGGTTAAAGAGGGAATGTTTTGGGGAGTGTTTTCTTCAGCGCTCTATTGGGAGACCCAGACGATTGGGGTATAGCTACTGCCCTCTGGAGGCCACACAAAGCACTACATCAAAAGTGCAAGGCCCCTCCCCCTCTGGCTATACCCCCCCGTGGTATCACGGGATCTCCAGTTTTAGCTTTGTGTGCGAAGGAGGTCAGACATTCCATGCATAGCTCCACAGATTTTAGTCAGCAGTAGCTGCTGACGGTTTCGGATGGAAGAAAAGAGGACACATATAGTGTCCCCAGCATGCTCCCTTCTCACCCCTGGATGGTGTTGTAAGGTTGAGGTACCTATTGCTGGTACAGGGCTGGAGCCTGACATGCTGTTTTCCTTCCACATCCCCTGGTAGGGCTCTGTGGAAGTGGGATCCTGCCGGCCTCTCAGCTCTGATGCCGGGCTCCATCCACAGACCCATTAGAACCTGATGGATTCGGAGCAGGAGTACGATCAGGGACAGGGCCCTGCATCTTACAGGTACTCTGTGTCCCCGGCAGGCACAGACACACTCCGGGCTGGCTGGGTGTTGTAGTGCGCCGGGGACCGCAATGTTGGAGTTAGTGTCCCTACAGATTACTGGGGGATGTTTTGTGTATGGGAACGCAGCGCCGACCCCCTCTGGACCGGGCGGCGCTGCTGTGACTTGTGGTGCGCCGGGGATCCGCCGTCCGCGCTTTTACGGCGGCGGCGGTTATAACTTTAGTCCCCGGCTTTTTGGGCCTAGGACGCCGGCAGCTCCGTTTCGTTCCCGCCCCCACCCTGTCATTCAGGGTAGGGGAGAGACGCTGTTCGCAAGCAGCGACGAGGGCTGGAGCCTGATTTACATGCTCCAGCCCTCACACTATGCACAGAGGGAAGCAGGCTTCCCGCTCTTGGCCAGGAACGCCCAGGGCCCGCCCCCCTTCCTCTCTAGAGACGCCGGCAGCCATTACATGCATGCCTGGCTGGAGGAAGGACGCAAGGCTCTGGGAGACCTGGACTAGGGGCTATCTGGCGACCACACACCCGCTTTTTAAGCGGGCGGTAAGCGATTTTTCTGTGCTGGTCCCTCTAGTGCCTCACTGTGTGTCAGTGTACTGGGTACATATATATAGATATTGTATTTCTTGCACTGTGAGGTGCGCTTCTGGCTGCATATCCCAGATCGCTCTGTGGAAGCAGCAACATGTCATCCTCAAAACGCAAGGCGGCCAAGGCAAAAAGGGCTGTGTATACTGCGTGTGCTGCATGTGGGGCTAATCTACCAGCAGGCTCTGATGACCCCCATTGTGTGCAATGCTCCGACCCGGTGCTGCTTCGCCAGCCGGAGTCAGGAGAGGTAGCGACCCAGGCTGAGACGCTTGTAAGTTCTGCCCCGGTGACAGGGACGGACTTTGCAGTTTTTGCAGATAATATGTCTGTATCTATGGCAAAAATCCTTGAGACCTTGCAATCTATGCATGGGGCTCAGTATCTGGGCACGGCGAGGCCTCTGTCCTCAGGTCCCCCTTACTTGGAATGTATCCAGCCCACAGGGGGGTCCCCGGCTTCACAGGCCGAGGATTATGACTCAGATGATGGCCCCAGCCACCCTAAGCGAGCTCGCTGGGAAAGACCCTCGACGTCTTCACACTGCTCAGGGTCTCAGCGCAATCAGTCTCCCTGTGATGTGTCTGATGAGAGTGATCAGGAATCCACTCCTGGAACCCCTCTCAACCTGGATACCCCGGATGGGGATGCCATGGTAGACGACCTTATCTCAGCCATCAATAGGCTGTTGGATATTTCTCCCCCAGCCCCTTCAGCAGAAGAGGCGGCTGCGGAGCAGGAAAAGTTTCGTTTCCTTTATCCCAAGCGTAAATTGAGTGCTTTGTTAGATCACTCTGACTTCAGAGAATCAATTCAGAAGCACGACGCTCACCCGGAAAGGCGTTTCTCTAAACGATCTAAAGATACGCGTTTCCCTTTCCCCCCTGAGGTGGTCAAGCGCTGGACACAGTGTCCAAAGGTGGACCCCCCGATTTCCAAACTTGCAGCTAGATCCATAGTTGCAGTGGAGGATGGCGCTTCACTTAAAGATGCCAATGACAGACAGATGGACCTTTGGTTAAAATCTGTCTATGAAGCTATAGGCGCGTCGTTTGCTCCGGCATTCGCAGCCGTCTGGGCTCTCCAGGCTATTTCAGCTGGCTTAGCAAAGGTGGATGCTATCATGCATCCAGCAGTGCCGCAAGTGGCGCACCTTACCACGCAGATGTCGGCGTTTGCGTCTTACGCTATCAATGCGGTCCTAGAATCTACCAGTCGCACCTCAATGGCGTCCGCCAATTCGGTAGTTTTGCGCAGAGCCTTGTGGTTAAAGGACTGGAAAGCGGATGCTGGTTCCAAAAAATGTTTAACCAGTTTGCCTTTGTCTAGAGAGAGACTGTTTGGCGAGCCATTGGCTGACATCATTAAGCAGTCCAAGGGTAAAGACTCCTCTTTACCACAACCCAGAACACCCAAACCTCAGCAGAAAAAGTGGCAGCAGAGGTTTCAGTCCTTTCGAGGTTCGGGCAAGACACCATTTACCTCGTCCAAAGGGACTCAGAGGACGCAAAGAAACTCAGATTCGTGGCGGACTCACACACGCCCCAAGAAAGCAAATGGAGGTACCGCTTCCAAAGCGGCTACCTCATGACTTCCAGCCCCCCCCCTCCGCATCGCCGGTCGGGGGCAGGCTCTCCCGCTTTTCCGGCATTTGGATGTCACAGGTCAAAGACCGGTGGGTGACGGACATTTTGTCTCGCGGGTACAGAATCGAGTTCAATTCTCGTCCTCCAGCTCGGTTCTTCAGAACCTCCCCACGGCCAGACCGAGCAGATGCTCTGCTGCAGGCGGTGGATTCCCTAAAAGCGGAAGGAGTGGTTATCCCAGTCCCTCCTCAGGAACAAGGGCAAGGGTTTTACTCCAATCTCTTTGTGGTTCCAAAAAAGGACGGCTCGTTCCGTCCTGTTCTGGACCTAAAACGGCTCAACAAGCATGTGCACGCCAGGAGGTTCCGGATGGAAACCCTCCGCTCTGTCATTGCCTCAATGTCCAGAGGAGACTTCCTTGCCTCAATAGACATCAGAGATGCTTATCTCCACGTGCCAATTGCTACAGAACATCAACGTTTTCTACGTTTTGTGATAGGAGACGACCATTTTCAGTTCGTAGCTCTTCCATTTGGTCTGGCGACAGCCCCACGGGTCTTCACCAAGGTCATGGCGGCGGTGGTAGCAGTCTTGCACTCTCAGGGACACTCGGTGATCCCTTACCTAGACGATTTATTGGTCAAAGCTCCCTCTCAGGAGGCATGCCAACTCAGCCTGAATGCTACGCTGGAGACTCTACAGTCTTTCGGATGGATCATCAACTTTCCAAAGTCGATCCTATCACCGACTCAGTCACTAACGTATCTTGGCATGGAGTTTCATACTCTAGCAGCGATAGTGAAGCTTCCGCTGGACAAGCAGCGGTCACTACAGACAGGGGTGCAATCTCTCCTGCAGGGCCAGTTGCATCCCTTGCGGCGCCTCATGCATTTCCTAGGGAAGATGGTGGCAGCCATGGAAGCAGTTCCCTTTGCGCAGTTTCATCTGCGCCCACTTCAATGGGACATTCTCCGCCAATGGGACGGGAAGTCAACGTCCCTGGACAGGAAAGTCTCGCTTTCCCAGACGGCCAAAGACTCTCTACAATGGTGGCTCCTTCCCACATCATTGTCTCAGGGAAGATCCTTCCTGCCCCCATCCTGGGCAGTAGTCACGACAGATGCGAGTCTGTCAGGGTGGGGAGCAGTATTTCTCCACCACAGGGCTCAGGGGACGTGGACTCCGCAGGAGTCCACCCTTCAGATCAATGTTCTGGAGATCAGAGCAGTGTATCTTGCTCTACTGGCCTTCCAACAGTGGCTGGAAGGAAAGCAGATCCGAATCCAATCGGACAACTCCACAGCGGTGGCATACATCAACCACCAAGGAGGGACGCGCAGTCGGCAAGCCTTCCAAGAAGTCCGGCGCATTCTAATGTGGGTGGAGGACAGAGCATCCACCATATCCGCGGTTCACATCCCAGGCGTAGAAAACTGGGAAGCAGACTTCCTCAGTCGCCAGGGCATGGACGCAGGGGAATGGTCCCTTCACCCGGACGTGTTTCAGGAAATCTGTCGCCGCTGGGGAGTGCCGGACGTCGACCTAATGGCGTCCCGGCACAACAACAAGGTCCCGGCATTCATGGCGAGGTCGCGCGATCAAAGAGCTCTGGCGGCAGACGCCTTGGTTCAAGATTGGTCGCAGTTTCAGCTCCCATACGTGTTTCCACCTCTGGCGCTCTTGCCCAGAGTGCTACGCAAGATCAGATCCGAGTGCAGCCGCGTCATACTCGTCGCTCCAGACTGGCCGAGGAGGTCGTGGTATCCGGATCTGTGGCATCTCACGATCGGTCGACCGTGGTCACTGCCAGACCGACCAGACTTACTGTCCCAAGGGCCGTTTTTCCATCAGAATTCTGCGGCCCTGAACCTGACTGTGTGGCCATTGAGTCCTGGATCCTAGCGTCTGCTGGATTATCTCAGGGAGTCATTGCCACAATGAGACAAGCTAGAAAGTCGAATTCGGCTAAGATCTACCACAGAACGTGGAAGATTTTCTTGTCCTGGTGCTCTGCTCAGGGAGTGTCTCCCTGGCCATTTGCATTGCCCAAGTTTCTTTCCTTCCTGCAATCGGGGTTAGAAAAGGGCTTGTCGCTCAGCTCCCTTAAAGGGCAAGTTTCGGCACTATCCGTGTTTTTTCAGAAGCGTCTAGCACGTCTTCCTAAGGTGCGCACGTTCCTGCAGGGGGTCTGTCATATTGTGCCCCCGTACAAGCGACCGTTGGATCCATGGGATCTGAACAGGGTACTAGTTGCTCTCCAGAAGCCGCCCTTCGAGCCTCTGAAGGAAGTTTCCTTTTCTCGGCTGTCGCAGAAAGTGGCGTTTCTTGTTGCAATCACATCGCTTCGGCGAGTGTCTGAGCTGGCAGCTCTGTCATCCAAGGCTCCCTTCCTGGTGTTCCACCAGGACAAGGTTGTGCTGCGCCCCATTCCGGAGTTTCTCCCTAAGGTCGTATCCTCTTTTCATCTTAATCAGGATATTTCCTTGCCTTCTTTTTGCCCTCATCCGGTTCACCGGTATGAAAAGGCCTTACGTTTGCTAGATCTGGTGAGAGCACTCAGAATCTACATTTCCCGCACGGCGCCCATACGCCGTGCCGATGCACTTTTCGTCCTTGTCGCTGGTCCGCGCAAGGGGTTGCAGGCTTCTAAAGCCACCCTGGCTCGATGGATCAAAGAGCCAATTCTAGAGGCCTACCGTTCTGCGGGGCTTCCGGTTCCTTCAGGGCTAAAAGCCCACTCAACCAGAGCCGTGGGTGCGTCCTGGGCATTACGTCACCAGGCTTCGGCTCAACAGGTGTGCCAGGCAGCTACCTGGTCCAGTCTGCACACTTTCACCAAGCATTATCAGGTGCATACCTATGCTTCGGCGGATGCCAGCTTAGGTAGAAGAGTCCTGCAGGCGGCAGTGACACCCCCGTAGGGGAGGGCTGTTTTGCAGCTCTAACATGAGGTATTTATTTACCCACCCAGGGACAGCTTTTGGACGTCCCAATCGTCTGGGTCTCCCAATAGAGCGCTGAAGAAGAAGGGAATTTTGTTACTTACCGTAAATTCCTTTTCTTCTAGCTCTTATTGGGAGACCCAGCACCCGCCCTGTTGTCCTTCGGGATTTCTTGGTTGTTTGCGGGTACACATGTTGTTCATGTTGAACGGTTTTTCAGTTCTCCGACGTTATTCGGAGTTAATTTGTTTAAACCAGTTATTGGCTTCCTCCTTCTTGCTTTGGCACTAAAACTGGAGATCCCGTGATACCACGGGGGGGTATAGCCAGAGGGGGAGGGGCCTTGCACTTTTGATGTAGTGCTTTGTGTGGCCTCCAGAGGGCAGTAGCTATACCCCAATCGTCTGGGTCTCCCAATAAGAGCTAGAAGAAAAGGAATTTACGGTAAGTAACAAAATTCCCTTCTTTTCAAATAAAACTTTTTTTGTTGTCTATTTTTTAATTATTACTGACTGGGTTGGTGATGTCGGGTATCTGATAGACGCCTGACCTCACCAACCCCAGGGCTTGATGCCAGGTGACATTACACATCTGGCATCAACCCCATATATTACCCCGTTTGCCAACGCACCAGGGCGCGGGATGAGCTGGGGCAAAGGGCCAGGATTGGCACGTCTAATGGATGCGCCACTTCTGGGGCGGCTGCGGCCTGCTATTTTTAGGCTGGGGAGTGTCCAATAACAGTGGACCTCCCTAGTCTGAGAATATCAGACCCCAGCTGTCCGCTTTACCTTGGCTGGTGATCCATTATGGGGGGGACCGCACGTTTTTTGTTTTAAATTATTTATATAATTTAAAATAACAGCGTGGGGTGCCCACTGTTTTGGATTATCAGCCAAGGTGAAGCTGCCAGCGGTGGTCTGCAGGCTGCAGCCGTCTGCTTTACCCTAGCTGGCTACAAAAAATGGGGGGACCTCACGTCGTTTTTTTTTAATTATTTATTTATTTTATGGCTAAATACAAGGCTAAGCACCCTTTAGTGCCACATGAAAGTCACTAAAGGGTGCCAGCTTAGAAAATGCAGGGAGGTGGAACATTATATAGGTTTTTCTCATCTATCTATCTATCTATCCCTCTATCTATCTATCCCTCTATCTATCTATCCCTCTATCTATCTATCTATCTATCTATCCCTCTATCTATTCATCTATTCATCTATCCATCTTTCCCTCTATCCATTATCTGTCTATCGATTATCTTTATTATTTATTGCAGGGACAAACCTGCGGCAAAACCGCATGCGGATTTGGTGCGGATTTTTTCCGCAGGTCCGGAAATCTTTCACTGGCAGAAGTTTCTCAAGAAATTTTCTTGAGAAACTTCACATTTCTAGTGCGCACATAGCCTTAAAGACATAACTGTCACTCAAGGAGGGCTGGCGGTGGAGCAGATATATGACAAACAAGTTGGCGAGGAGAACCGATTGGCCATAATAAGTGTGCTGCAAACTTTTGTGCTTGGCTTGAACAGTCATTTTATGTTTGACAGATTCCCTTCATAGAGATTTGAGAGATCCTGCTATCCATCATAAACACACTAAATGTTTTTTGAGGTCCTTGATATCTTATACAAAGACAGTCATCCATCCTTTGTGTATGACCTTCCTAGAGTCTCCTCCCATTTGAGGCTGAAATCAGCTTCCTCTGCCTCATCATTTCTGAGTAGGTCATATATACCATATTTTTCGCTTTATAAGACGCACCTGATTATAAGACGCACCCCCAAATTTGGTGAAGGAAAAGAGATTTTTTTTTTAATGTTAAGTGGGGTCCATCTTATAATGCCAGTGTCTGTCTAACAAATCATATAGGGTATATGTCCCTCATAGCCCCCCATCCTAAAATTAGCCCCCTTAATCTGAATATGGCCCCGTTATATTGAATATAGCCCCCTTGTGATGGCACACGTTCCCCTGTGCTGCCTATGGCCCCCTATGGATTGCACACATTCCCCTGTGCTGCCTATGGCCCCCTATGGATTGCAGACGTTCCCCTGTGCTGCCTGTGGCCCCCTATGGATTGCATACGTCCCCCTATGGATTGCACAAGTCCCCCTGTGTTAGATTTTGCCCCCAGGCTGCTGCCCATAGTAAAATAAAACACTTATCGGCATAGCAGAGTGAGATCTCTGCGTGCCTGATCACAGTGGAAGCAGAGACACCGGAGAGAAACGCTGGAGGGGGTAAGTAAAGCTTTTTTATTTTAGAATGAGCAGCAGCCTGGGGGCCAAATCTAACACAGGGGGGGCATGTGCCATCACAGGGGGGCGCAGGGACATATAATATGCACCTCTCCCCCAGCCCGTCACTGCGGTGCGATTTCAGCACCACGGAGATGGACAGCGGCTGTGCATATTATATGAGCGGGAGCAGGAGATCAAAGGCTGCCGCCCGCAGCGTTCACCTGCGCTCCAGAGCTACCCCCACCTCCCCTGGATCCTGCAGTGTATGTATATGTATGTATATACAGTGCCTACAAGTAGTATTCAACCCCCTGCAGATTTAGCAGGTTTGATAAGATGCAAATAAGTTAGAGCCTGCAAACTTCAAATAAGAGCAGGATTTATTAACAGATGCATAAATCTTACAAACCAACAAGTTATGTTGCTCAGTTAAATTTTAATACATTTTCAACATAAAAGTGTGGGTCAATTATTATTCAACCATTCGACCATTAGGTAAATATTATAAAGTGTTTTTTATGTTACAACCCCGGCCTGGGCTCTTATATACAGCATGATAGAATGCTGTATATAAGAACCGAAGTGGTGATGGCCGCAGCTTATAACCAAAAAAGTGGTGACAGGTTCCCTTTTATATTAGACTTGTGCTCCAAACTACCTGTACTCTATCCTTCAAAGCCTAATATAACATGTAATCTTCTCGGGGTACACCAAATCTACAAGATACTACAGTCATCCATCTATTTATCATCTCTGCCTCATGTGATTTCTTACTGGGACTTAAAGAAATTACTAGCGATTAGTAGCCAAGACTGGTGTGTGACTGTTAAAGGGAATCTGTCACCAGGTTTTTGCTATCTCATCTGAGAGCAGCATAAAATAGAGACAGAGACCCTGATTCCAGCGATTTGTCACTTACTGAGCTGTTTGCTGTCGTTTTGATAAAATCAATGTTTTCTCTGCTGCAGATTTAACAGTTGTACAGAACTCGTGAGTATGCTGGACTACCTGCAGCACGCCAAGTAGTTCTCTAATTATAATTTACTGCTGATTAATCAGTGATTTTATCAATACTACACTAAGCAGCCCAGTAAGTAACACATCGCTGGAATCTGGGTCTCTGCCCCTACGTTTTGCTGCTCACAGATTAGGTGGCAAAAAGATGGTGACAGATTCCCTTTAAAGCTGCAAAGAACATTAAATTGTATTTACGTACCGAGACAATAGAGATAAGTTGGGCTTCACATTTGCTGCTGGTTTAGGGATTGTGTACATGGTGCAGAATTGCAGTGGATTTTTAGAGCAGATTTATTACAGAAGCGGCAGAATGAATGAGATTTGGTCATGTCATCCATGCTTTGTATAAACATTCCTTTGCAGGTTTTAAATCCACGGCATAACCATTTATCTCTTAGATTTTCACAGTAGATTTCCTCCATTTCAATGAGCAGGGTAAAATCTGTGGTGAATCTGCAGCAAAATCTGCAAAGAGAAAACTCTAATGTAAACGAAAGTATTTCCATTCAGTTTACATCCTGTGTGAATAGACCCATAAGATGACGAACGATATACTGTAGCTATTTCATATTTGGTTTACTCAGATTAAGGGGTAGAAAATAGAGATTAGCAGATTGCGGAGTACAACCCCGGTCCGGAGTCCAGATCCGTGCTCTCTGGCTGTGGACCGCATGTTCGTGAATCTCCTGAGGTTCTGGGTTCGCCAGTGCAATATTTGATTCTTCATCCTGACATAATGTTGTCTGTGCGGCGCAGAGGTGACGTCTCTCCAGCCCGTCTTCACATAAGCCAAACCTGGGAGATCCCGGGATCAAGTACTGACTTGGCCTATGGTTGTGCAAAGCAATCTTCTGATGTGGAAAACATATTATTCCTGATGTAGTTCGAAGTGTTAACCTTGTTTCATTTGATTTTTCAGAAATATCTCCACTCATTAAAGAACAACCTTCACCAATATCAAAGATGAGACCGGTTACTGCCAATGTGACCACCATGCCAGTGAACACCGTAGTATCGAGGCCACCACCACAGATACATGTTGCCCCTCCATTGTGTTTGGAACCTACAAGCAACCTTTCTATTAGCTTAGAAAGCCAACTGGAGGCATTCTTAGATGGGACCCTACCATCAGGAACTAACATTCCTCACCTAGAAAGCCATAGTGATGGCCGAGATACATTTTCTTTAATCGATGACCTTAACAATGATCTTCACAGCATACTGGACCATGATCCCACACCAATGGAGACCACAGACACTCCATTCACTGCAAGTAGCTGCTTGTCCCTAGACCTCCAAGACGCGAACCTGGACAACATGGAGTGGCTGGACATTACGAGTTCTGCTTCTTCTCTTACCCCCTTAAGCTCCACCATCCCCAGCATGTTCTCAACTGACTTTTTGGACACTAACGACTTACAGTTGCAATGGGAATAAACCTACTGTAGATCAGGGATTTTTAATATAGGCTGGAAAATGGTTGTAATTGCAGCAATTACACCAAACAGCGGGATACAAAGTGATCTGCAGCTTTTAACTGCACTGGATTCCCAAATCTGTTACTGGCAGGCCACTAGGGAGAGACACTACACTGTACAGGTGACACCAAACCTTCATGGTCACCAGTCCTGGTAGGTCAAGAATGCTGAAAGCAATTAGGAGATCGAAAAATGGAATGATCATTGGGGTAATTGTACACAAACTACATTAGTGACAGCGTCTCTATGTTTTTTTCAGATTTTTTTTTCCACGAAAGTAACTGCACTTGACTGTTCCTGTGAACAAGCTGAGCCAACATGAATCCACGGCAAAGCACTGACTGGTTCAGGGTTCGCGGTCTTCACGAGCTATACGGAGTGAAGGCTCGCGTAATGCGTAATTGGCTATACAGTATGTGTCATGATAGCATGGTATAAACCTCGTAGAAAGCATACATTGATAGAAGCTACATTTTACTGCCACTCTCCTATCACATTTTTAAAGAGCGTACAGATAATTTTACTTTCTCCCCCTCCCCCCACCAAAAAGAGCAAAAAATCATGAAATCTTACATTTGTAATGCTGTTCATATATCATTACACAACTGTATTGTGTTTCTGGAAAATGCTGGTTCAATGTATTCGTTTTACAGATCAGGTTTTTGTTGTTTGGGGTTTTTTTTTGTATGAAACTTTACAGATCATGTTGGTTTTGCTTTATTTTATATTGCCTTTTGTAACTGTTGAGAACAAAGGGATTTTTACGGCCTCCTCTCTGAAACCTACTGTAATATACTGTACAGAATTGTATGAAATAATTTTTTTATGGAGAGGTCACCTGCTAGAAATTAAGCGCACAGTCTTTTTTTTTTTCTTTCCAAAATGGCATGCACCAAAATAAAAAATAAAAATGTAAGACTAGACTATATAAAAGTCTAGTCTGTTGTGTGGGAGAAGAAAGGGATATGACCTTAGAAATGTCCACTACAAAGACATGTGTATATAGGATATTTTTGAAAAAAAAAACCAAACTGTAAACCTTGTAAATATACTTATAAGCGCAAATATACAAATGGAGAAATGAAATACTGATGTAAATATATAAAACATAGACTGGTGTTTTCTTGACTAAGAGTAGCCGCACGCTATTTCTGCATGTAGTAATAGGCATAATTCTACAAGAAGGGGAATCTGCCATAGTCATACCTGGCATCTCTGAAGACATTCAGTGACTTAATTTCTAAGAATATAATTACAAAGCGGTTCCATGTTATTCTTTTGGATGGCAGAGCCGATTAATAAGCAAAAACAGCCCATAGTCACTGGTTTCTAAGAGTAAGCTGCTGGTGTGACAAGAGGTACACACATTTTCAGTTTTAGCCACCTTACCACTTTTATTGTTTTTACTTTGGGGATTTTTCTGTCGTACTTTTCAGGTTATTTTTCACATTTTCAAGATTGAGTGGGAAAGTAATGGATTAATCCCCATGATAGCATTCAGTGATCCTTGTCACCAAATGTGTTAAATCCTCATTCTGGTTCTCTATACGAGGCCTTGAAATTTAAAGTGGTTTAAAGGTGTGGTCCGTAGTGATGAGCGAGCACTACCATCTCATAACAAGCATTCGGATGCGCACAACTCATGTACTGAGTATAATGGACTCGGGTGCTCGGTACTGGTTAAGAGTATTTTGATTGATGATCGGACGGGCTCAACTCGTGTACTAAGATGGAAGTCAATGGGGAACTTCAGCATTTTTCCGGAAGATCTTCCGTAAAAATGCTTAAGCTCTACCATTGACTTCCATTATACTCAGTACATGAGTTGAGCCTGTCCGAATGCTCGTTACGAGTACAGAGCACCTGAGCACGGTAGTGCTTGCTCATCATTAGTGGTCTGGTTTTGTTAAGAAGGGCTATCTTTTACAGAAACTACACAATTCATGTCCATAAGCAGTGTCTGTTATTACATCTTGGTACCATTTGAGATAATGGGGTTGAGCTGTATCACCATACACTGCCCATTGCTATGAATGGTGCTGCTTCTGATAAATAAAAGGTCTAGACATCATCATTAACGATACCTTTATTCATTACTTTATCTGTACTCGTGAATAGATACTGGAAATCTTGTCTCTGTTCCTTCGCCCCATGCATGACTTAATATTCGGCTGTGTACGGCTAGCTGTATTGTTTTAAATAATGGGATATCCGCTTCAAAAGCCATTTGTGCCAGTCTCTTCTATCATATCTACTTAGTAAAATCAGTCTTTAGAACTTCAAAAAGGATATTAATAAGGAACCCTAAGGTCCACTTACATATTTTTATGGTTGTATGATAAGTTGTCCAACAATATGTATTATTGGGAATTACCAAAGTCGGCTGTCGAAATTACTTGTAAAAAGAGGACCTATTATAATGTATAGTGTATCCGTAATCCGGTGTAACTATGGAAAAAATGGATATACCTAATGCTATAATTGAATAGTTTGAGAAAACAGGGATGGACATACTATTGGTGCCACCTGCATAGCCGCACATAGGTCCACAAGGTATGGGGGACACCTCCATCTCCAAAACAGGTGAGATAAGGGTTCACTTGCATCTGTAAAACAGGTGAGATAAGGGGCCACTTCCATCTCCAAAACAGGTGAGATAAGGGGCCACTTTCATTTCCAAAACAGGTGAGATAAGGGGCCACTTCCATCTCTAAAGCAAGTAGAATTGTGTTTTATGATACATTATTAGATTGCAAAGGGCCCATATACTGTTCTTACACAAGGGCCCTTTTCCGTGTCTGCCAGTGAGAAAACACATATAAATAAATTCCCCTTTACCCCTAAGACATTGGGCAGTTTGCATCTAAAACACAGAAGATCATGGGGCTGAGATTAGATCAATTGTGATCAAAAGGCAGATAATACAAAATGGGGCTAAATGAAGGGCAGTGTCTCCTATAATATCTGACAAAATGTTATCTGATCTATCCTACAGGTAAAGCTTAAACTAAGGTAAATCTACTTATTGTGGTGTTATTGGAAACAGACGTGGCGTTTTCTTCTATTTTTGACAATTTTCCTCTGCATGCTTTACTTCTAACCTCCAGAATTATAAAGTAACCCAGATTCAAGCTTCAGATCTTATTGGAACCTCTGTGTGATAAGTTTCACTAAAGTTCACAAAATCAAAAATCCACAATTGAACTAAAAAAATCACTGACCTGGTGGAATTTTTATAATAAAAACACTATTATTTGATTTAAAACCTTAAACACCATCATTTGAGGACTGTTCATTATTTAAGATCAAAAAGGTGCTATTTAGATATTACTAAGCACCATTAGACCACTGGTGGTCTAATGGTGCTTAGTAATATCTATATAGCGTCATTTTGATCTTAAATACTGAACAAACCTCTTGTGACTCAAGTTATGACAATTTACGTTGAGTGAAAAAAATAGAGATAACTTTCCAGTTCTTATAACTAGTATGCTCCTTAATGGCTTTGAAGTGTTCTGTTTAAAAGGGAACCTGTTCTCCGGACAGCCTCTTTATGTGGCATTGAGAAATGCATAGCTGCAACCTCATAAGGGTTTCCTGTAATGGCAATGATGGGGCTTTAGAAACAAAAGTTATAAGAAGTGTCTCAACTTTTTGAGCTTTTGATCCTTGAATTGTGACTCTTTAGAAACAGGAATGTCATGTCTTCAGTGGTGGGTTGTAGAGATTCCTGTCCTCAATAGTCCCACTGGTCATTTTAGGCTGGACTTTTAGTGGATGAAGTTGTGCCATTTCTTTTCGGGTGGGTGCGTAGGTGAATACCGATCAATCTACACTTGCTCCTGCAATGGTCAGCTTTACATTCAGCAGTGATTTGACTGTACGTAGCTCTTACCGCCATTTTGTTGGCTTGATAATACGCATTAGTTTTGATATTTTACTCCAGTCACCTTAGGGTTGTCAGCATATTTAGCAATGTGTGCATTAATGTGTATTTATATCAAGGAAAACCATTAAAGAGTACAGTATAGTCATCATATTCCTTATATTCATTGAGAGGTTTATCCATCACAGTTCATACATTCGTAAAGGGCTCTTAGGTTTCCTAACTTTGTGCTTTTATAAGTGAATACTTTATAATACACACCATGTCGCAGAGCCAAGGCTGTGGGTTGAATGGATATTCTATATTTCTTTGAACACACAAGACTGAGGAGAGACTAAATTTCTTATGTGACTGATCCATAGACTATATTGTATAGAAACTGCACATGCTTGGACACTGATATCTCGATCCAGGCTACAAATGAGACCGTGTAAGAGGCAAAGTACAGAAAGCTTCTAAATACCTTAAAGGGGTTGTCTCATCTTATTGCATAAGTAAAATTGAAAAGCGCTTGCAAAAGCAAGCGACTTTGCACTTAACTATTTTTAAAATTCCTATCCATTTTCAAGAAAAGAGGGATCTTTATGTCTGTGGTTTACAGCTCGTTGCCAAGTTTAGGTCTCGTAGGCAAGGAGCTAAACAGCCTGTAGGGGCTGCTCTGAGGCTGGATCTGGCGAGCTTCAGCGTTTCTGGGCCTTTCTCATAATGCAGAGTAGCTTGGGAGAGCACAGAGTTATGGCCAGCGGGCTAAGCTGCCAGGCCAAATGTTGAGTCTTCAGGAGCACTTTCCACTTGCCCTGGCAAGCAGGAGGCAGAGAAGCATTGCTTTCCGGAAAAACTAACATGAGGCAACCCCTTTCATGTCTGCATCAGTGATCTCTAACCTGTGGGCATTGGCACATGTTGGGATTTGTAGTTTTACAACACTGGTTTATCTGAACCAAGAAACAAAGTCTACTCCACATAGAGCCTGAGATATTAAGAAGGAATACAGACGATAAAGTAACAATTTATAGGTATTCTGAAAATTAACTAAAATAGCGAAATATCTAACTATATATATAATCTAATTAACAAGATTGCCCTATTATTTATTTGATTCCCTTACAGTGCCTTCACAGGAGAAATGAAGCATTACAAGGTGCCTGTTGAAATCAATGGGCTGTCCGTGTAATGCACAGACTTGCTAGGTCCTCCAGAGTGACAGGCTCTCTTTGTGGCCACCTGCTGCTTTGTATAATAGATGGAGGATACTGAATGGAATCCCTATTATGACTAATTGCTCTAGTATGGTATTTAAATATGTACTCCTGATTATTATTTTTTTTTTGGAGTGTCCATTGTGATGTTTATTATATACACAGTACCAGTTTAAGGAATTCTGTCAGCAGGTTTTTGCTATGTAAGCTTAAGTCAGCATATTGCAAAGGTTAACACATACACTTCAGGTCTCCCTGTCTCCGATTTGTTGTTTATTTGTTGTTTGTTTAAGCAGCAGGACGCTTATCATTGCTGGACTACAATGTCAGGCACAGGGCAGTCCAGCACGCCCCCTCCTCTCATTGACATTTCACGGTCAATGTTCAATCTCTATAGAAAGCCTGGTGTTGGCGGGATAGATCTCACCTCTGCTACATGGCTAAATCTAAAAATTCTGATTGTGCCAGAATGGCTGCACCCGGTAATCTAAGTGATACACTGTTGGATTCAGGATCTCTTTGCCTACATCATGCTGTTCTCAGATTAGCAAAAACCTGCTGATAGATTCCCTTTAATATACTCGGAGATCATTGTCTTTCCCCAATATTGCAGCAATTCTGGTCCTCTTCTGCACCATGTGAGCACCAATGACTCTAGCCGGATCAGTTTTTCCTGTGAAGACTGACTGTTGCTTTTTTATGTAATCCTCTGAGAGCCTCAATGTGAGTTTTACAGGATTTCATTGAGAACATGACTTTTGTATGACAACGAAGACTCGATATGACCCAGCAAATGGCATTGGTGTTAATGTGGTGCAGTAAAGGATCTGAACAACTATGTGATATTGGGAGAAAGCAGCAATCGGGTAGACTGAGTACACAATCAACATTGCAAAGGGGCTAAAAGAGTTAGATGTTCTTGGGAACGCTTCAAACTAGACAAAATAATTTATATTAACCAAAATTACTGTATTTTCCAAGATGGTGTAACACCCACTGAGCTAAACACAATGAAGATGAAGCACCACAAGGTAACTTGCCAAAGTGAAACATTGTGATGATCGTGTTCTTAGGACTTTACATGGAAACCATAAAATGAATTCCTAATACCTTCATAAAATGGTGAATGGTTTAGATGCAGCTTTACTATTGTCTGCAGAAGAGTTATTGTGATGTTCTGTGTTATTGGTGGCTCGCTGCTTTAAGATGACATGACTGCGCTGCCTCTGTAAACCCCTGTAGATCTGAATGTGACTTTGCCCAGGGGCCCATTCATGTATTGCCTTTCTATGAGATTTTTTGATGCCTTTGTATTTGCAGTTTGCACCCCATGCGATCAATTCCATATCATGATGTTCGAATGCCAGATGTTTTGCACATTGTACATATTGTATTGCATACTGTATTTTTATATGTGTAGCACATTTATCATTGGATATTTTGTACATAGTGGCAATGTTGTAGCTACTGATAAATTGTTGAATAGGAGCATCATTTTTTCTGCATTTCTTGTGTTTCAAAATAAAAATAAATTCCTTTTATGTTGTTGTCATTGTTTCTTTTGCTAAAACATCCTCTTTAGACTAACTCTTTATTGTCACCTTCTTATGTCACCTTTTGTTATTGCATCCATCTTTATAAACAAAACACAAACTAAGAAAAAGACCGTCACTCCTTGTATTCTTTTTAAGTCTAATCCTTTATTTGTTCGATTCCATGCACGGGCAGGCGTCACAGTTACGCGTTTTGGCTTGAGGACAAACCTTTCTCTAACAGAACAAGCCAAAACACACAACTTCATTTGGATTGTGGATGCCTTCCATAGACCTGAGCACCATCTACTTTTGAGAGCCGCCTGGAATTTTTTTCTTATACTGTATAAACAAAACATAACATAATTAAAGGGAACCTGTCAGGTGCAATATGCACCCAGATCCACAAGCGGTTCTGGGTGCATATTGCTAATCCCTGCCTAACCGTCCCTGTATGTAGTAACATAGATAAAGAGATCTTTAGAAAAAGTATTTCTAAAGATCCTTTATGATATGCTAATGAGCGCAGCAACTAGTCGCAAGGGTGTTCGTTCCTGTGCTCATAACATGTTCGCACTCCTACAGGGGTGTACTAACATGCTAGTCAATGCTCATTGTCCAGCATCATCACTATTGACACGCGTACCTGTGTTCGTTGTCACCGCTTCAGAATGCCCAACACTTTCCGTCATGCGCACTAGACCTCTCTGAAGCCAGGACGCATACACCCAGATTCATAGTACGCATGACCACAAGTGGGGGGGGTATTCTGATCATGCGCACTGACCCTAAGCCTGGCATTCTGAAGTGGTGACAATGGACACGGGTACACGCGTCACTGCTGATGACGCAGGGCAGTGGGCATTGAATAGTATGTTGGCACATCCCTGTGGGCATGCTAACATGCTAAGAGGGCGGACTAGTTGGGGGGAAATAACTCCTTTGCAACTATTCCCTGAGCTCATTAGCAAATCATAAAGGATCTTTAGAAATACTTTTTCTAAAGATCTCTTTATCTATGCTAGTATATACAGGGACGGTTAGGCAGGGACTAGCAATATGCACCCAGAACTGCTCGTGGTTCTGGGTGCATATTGCACCTGACAGGTTCCCTTTAAAGTCAGTACCTGACCATCCTCACATTAAGCAAAGCAAGGGACGTGGACTATATAGGAGTTACCTCAATCATATAAGTAAATTATTCTCTCTAGTGTCCCTTTCTGCAAATCATAAGGACTCTAGTACGTGCCCATATTATGAGATATACAAGTGCCTAATATGCATCAGATTTTATACAGAGGCGGTGGAAAATATTATTGGTATGTGCAATCTGATTCTTCATTAGAAAGATGTGTGCTGAGTGCATGTTCCATTGGAGGGATTATCCAAGTTTAAATGTAGCCCCTTAACCCCTTTACCCCTCTGAGCATGTTTCACCTTCCTCACCAGACCAATTTTTTCATTTATAATCAGCGTCACTTTATGTACTAATAACTCTGGAATGCTTCAATATATTCCAGTGATTCTGAATTTTTTTTTTCCAGCCAAATTTACTAAACCAATTTTTTAAGGGACCCCATCACATTTTAAAGTGACTGAGTGGCCTAAGGGACAGAAAATGCCCACAAGTGGCATCATTTTAAAAAAATGCACCAATTAAAGTGCTCAAAACCACATTCAAGAAGTGTATTAAACCTTCAGGTGTTTCACAGGCATTAAATCAATGTGGAAGGAAGAAAGGAAAATGTTGCTTTTTTCCACAAAAATATAGCATTAGCCCCAAATTTTTCATTTTCACAAGGGTAACAGGAAAAACTGAACCACACAATTTGTTGTGCAACTTCTCCTGAGTATGCAGGTACCCCATGTGTGATGGAAAACTACTGTTTGAGTGCACAACAGGGCTCAGAAGGGATGCTCGAAGTTAAGCGGGCTTTACACACAGCGATATCGCTAGCGATGTCGCTGGTGAAAGCACCCGCCCCCGTCGGTTGTGCATCACGGGCAAATCGCTGCCCGTGGCGTACAACATTGCTAACACCCGTCACACTAACCTGCCTAGCGACGTCGCTGTGGCCGGCGAACCGCCTCCTTTCTAAGGGGGCAGTTCATTCGGCGTCACTAAGCAGCCACCTAATAGAAGCGGAGGGGCAGAGATGAGTGGGCCAAAAATCCCGCCAACCTCCTTCCTTCCTCATTGCGGGCGGCCGCAGGTACGGTGGTGATCCTCGTTCCTGCGGTGTCACACATAGTGGTGTGCTGCCGCAGGAACGACGAACAACCTGCGTCCTGCAACAGCAACGATAATTGGGATTAGAACGACGTATCAACGATCAACAATATGGTGAGTATTTTTGATCGTTAACAGTCGTTTCAGCATTTCACACGCAACGACGTCGCTAACGAGGCCGGATGTGCGTCACGAATTCCGTGACCCCAACAACATTTCGTTAGTGATGTCGCTGTGTGTAAAGCCCGCTTTAGTTGGAATAACAGCAGATGCTATATCACATTTGCTGAACTCCTAATATGCCTAAACAGTGGAAACCTCCACAAGTGACACCATTTTGGATAATACACCCTTCATGGAATGTATCTAGAGGTGTGGTGAGCACCTTGAACCTGCAGGTGATTCACAGTATTTTATAATGTTGAGACATGAAAATAAGAAATCAAATTTTTCCCACAAAAAAGTTACTTTAGCCTCATATTTTGCATTTTCACAAGGGTAACAAGAGAAAATGAACCATACATTTTTTTTTTTGTGCAATTTCTCCTGAGTACACGATACACCATTTGTGGTAGAAAACACGGCAGGGCTCGGAAATGAAGGAGCACCATTTGAGTTTTCGAGTGCAAAATTGACTAGCCGAAGCCAGGCTGTGTTTGCAGAACCCCTGATGTACCTAAACAGTGAAAATTCCTTACAAGTGACCCCATTTTAGAAACCATAACCCTCAAGGAATTTTTTTTAGACATGCAGTGACCACCTTGAACGAACAGGTGCTTCATAAAATATATTGTTGATCCTTGAAAATGAAACAACTCATTTTTTTCCCCACAAATGTTGCTTTTGTCCAAATTTATTTATTTTCACAAGGGTAACAGGAGAAGATGGACAATACAATAAATTGTGCAATCTCTCCCGAGTACACCGATACCCCATATGTGGTCAAAACCTACTTTTCAGGTGTAGTGCAAAGATTGGAAAGAGAAGACTGCTATATTGCTGTTATGGTTTGTGGGTGCCATGTCACATTGGCAAAGCCCCTGAAGTGTCAGAAAAGCAGAAATCCCCACCCCCATAAGTGATCCTACTTTACAAACGACACCTTTCAATTAATTCATCTAGGGGTTTAGTGTATATATTGACCCCAAAAATATATCCCAAAATTTTATACCATTGGGCAGTGAAAAAAAAATAATTACATTTTTACCACACAAATTTTGTTTTAGCCCTAGTTTTTACATTTTCACATGGGGAAATGGGAAAAATTTTCATCAAAATTTGTCACAATTTCTGCTGAATGTGACAATACCTCATATATGGCGCTACAGTACAGCTTAGCTGCATGGCAAGACTCGGGAGAGAAGGAATGCTATTTGACTTTTGGAGTACAAGTTTTCCTAGAATAGTTTGCAGACTCCATATATTGAATCCCTAAGCGCCAGAAGAGCAGAATCCCCCTCAAGTTACCTCATTTTGGAAGTTACACCCCACAGGGAATTTATCTACAGGTGTAGTTACCATTTTGACTCAGTTGGTGTTTTCCAGAAATAAGCAGCAATGGATGTTGCTGAATGAAATTTTAAAATCTGTCATTGTAGTGCCCAGTACATTGTAGTGCCCATACATTATGGCCATAAATTAAGCGGGCTCCCCTCACTACACTAATGCTAAATGTGGGCACTAAATAATAATAATAAAGTTTCAATTCTATAGCGCCAACATATTCCGCAGCGCTTTACAATTCAGAGAAGACATGTACAGACAATTTGAGACAACACACACACAAAAAAAAATTAAGATACCAGGATGAGTGAGGGCCCTGCTCGTAAGCTTACAGTCTATGAGGAAATTGGGGAAGCACAAAAGATGAATGGGGTAGAAAAGCTTGTTATATATGGTCCGGCCATCGATTTAAAAGGGTATTCAAAACCAGCTGCATGAACCCGTCATTGGCCAGAATTTATACCGGTGCAGGGGACAAGAATTGGAAGTACATTTTTGTTATCAGGGCAGAAAGGGTCTAGATTAGATCAGGGCAGTGAGGTGATAGACTAGTCTAAAGAAATGCATTTTTAGGGCCCGTGTAAAGGTGTGGATGTTAGGAATTAATCGGATTTCTCTTGGTAGTATGTTCCAGAGCATAGGCGCAGCTCGTGAGAAATCTTGAAGATGGGAGTGGGAGGTTCGAATTGTTGAGGATGTCAGTCTTAAGTCATTAGCAGAGCAGAGGGCACGGGTGGGGTGATAGACAGAGATGAGGGAGGTGATGTAGGGCGGTGCGGAACCGTGGAGAGCTTTGTGAGTGAGAGTGATAAGTTTATATTGGATTCTGTAACGGATAGGCAACCAGTGCAATGACTGGCAAAGAGCAGAGGCATCAGTGAAGCGGTTGCAGAGGAAAATGATCCTGGCTGCGGCATTCAGAATGGATTGGAGAGGGGAGAGTTTAGTAACAGGGAGACCAATTAGTAAAGAGTTACAATAATCCAGGCGAGAATGAATGAGAGCAACATTAAGAGTTTTTGCAGAGTGGTAAGAAAAGGTCGAATTCTCGAGATGTTTTTGAGGTGGAATTGACAAGAGCGAGCAAGTGAACAAATGTGGGGAGTGAAGGAGAGATCGGAATCAAGACAGCGGGCGTGCTGCTGGGGCATAATGGTAGAGCCACACACAGAAATGGTAATATTGGGGTCCGGAAGGTTAGGAGAGGGAGGAAACAGGAGAAGTTCAGTTTTTGATAGGTTCAGTTTTAGATAGAGGGAGGACATGATGTTGGAGACAGCGGACAGACAATCGGTAATATTTTGTAATAGTGCAGGGGTGATGTCAGGAGAAGATGTGTACAGTTGGGTGTCATCAGCATAGAGATGGTACTGGAAACCAAATCTGCTGATGGTTTGTCCAATAGGGGCTGTGTATAGAGAGAACAGGAGGGGGCCTATGACTGAACCCTGAGGAACCCCGACCGTAAGGGGAAGAGGAGAGGAAGAGGATCCGGCAAAGGATACAGTGAATGAGTGGTCAGAGAGGTAAGAGGAGAACCAAGAAAGAACGGTGTCCTTGAGCCCAATAAAGCGGAGCATAGTGAGGAGGAGCTTGTGATCCACAGTATCGAATGCAGCAGAGAGATCCAGGAGGATCAGCAGGGAGTAGTGACCATTAGATTTAGCTGTAAGTAGATCATTAAAGACTTTAGTAAGAGCAGTTTCAGTAGAATTAGGCACAGGAAGAAAAAAGGAACCGCACTCACCGGTAATTGCTGTGAAGTATTCAGGTTTATTCCATGATCGGAGGATACATGCTTCGGCGTAACAGGGAGGGAATGAGGATGGTTAGCACAAAAAGACGGTCTTTTTGTGCTAACCATCCTCATTCCCTCCCTGTTACGCCGAAGCATGTATCCTCCGATCATGGAATAAACCTGAATACTTCACAGCAATTACCGGTGAGTGCGGTTCCTTTTTTCTTCCTGTGCCTAATGTTTCATGCTCTGATGCTTTTGGAACAAGCACCCCGTAGCTGTATTCAGTATAGTCCGACCTGGAAGTTTTCTCTTGTCACAGCAGAGATTAATAGCACCGTGTGTGCTTTCTGCAACTAGTCGCTGTTTGTTTAATGTGGACAGTCCTCAGTGGAAGTAGTGCCCCGCAAATCCTTCTTGTTATTAGTTTCAGTAGAATGTAAGCAGCGGAAACCGGATTGTAAAGGGTCAAGGAGAGCATTATCTGACAGTTAGCGGATTAGACGGGAGTGAACCAGGCATTCCAGGAGTTTTGAGATGAATGGGAGATTAGAAACAGGTCTATAGTTAGCGGCACAATTTTGGTCCAGGGATGGTTTTCTAAGTAAAGGGTGTATGCTGGCATGTTTGAAGGAGGAGGGAAAGACACCAGAGGAGAGAGAGAGATTGAATATTTTAGTTAGGTGAGTGGTGACAGATTTAAGTAGATGTGAGGGAATAGGGTCACTGGTGCAGGTAGTAGGGCGAGAAGATGTGAGGAGCCTGGTGACTTCTTCTGTGACTGGATCAAAGAATGAAAGTGAGCTAGATGAAGTGTAGGAGGGCAGACAATGTGTGGTGTTCTGAGGCTGGGAGGAAATTTCCTGGCGTAAACAGTGGTACCTCGCTTAACGAGTAACCCACTTAACGAGAATTTCGCTTAACAAGCAAAGCTTTCTGTAAATTTGTAACCCGCTTTACGAGAAAGCTTTGCTGTACGAGCGAAATCCTCACCTCAGACACTTCCGGTTCCGTCCATCCACCGCGCTCTAACCCGCACTTGCAGTCCACACAAACACACACATGTACTCACAAACACACACACACAAACATGCACTCACACACATACAGTATTATGCTCACCTTACCTTCCCTTCCACCGCCGGTCTCCTGGTTCTTGTAGTTCCCGGGTACATCGCAGTGAACTACAAGTACCATGAGGCGGGCGGTGGAACGGAAGGTAAGGTGAGCATATAATATCTGTACCTTCCGTTTCATCGCCGGCCTCCTGGGTCCTGTAGTGCGCCGCGCCGCTCCACTCTGCTCCAGGCAGTGGCATCCATAGCGACGAAGCAGGAACTTCCTGGTTCCTGTCACCGCTTGTGAAAGGCAGCGCGCTGGCCAATCAGAGGCAAGCAGCTCTGCCTTTGACGTCAGCACTCTGGCAGGAAATTCCGCCCTCGTCGTTATGGTTACCTGATACACGGCCCGCACCGCAGAACAGCAAGTCCCAGGAGACCGGCGATGGAACGGAAGGTAAGGTGAGCATATAATATGTGCGTGTGTGTGCGTGCTTGTGTGTTTGTGTGAGTTTGTGTGTGTTTGTACATTTTTGTGTGCGTTTGTGCATGTGTGGAATGATAGAATAGGGGACCAGGATGGGACATTTAACACATTGTGGAACGAATTGTCTGCATTGCAATGATTTCCTATGGGAAATCTTGCTCTGCTGAACGAGTAACTTGATTACCAAGCACAGTCCCAGAACGGATTGTTCTCGTTAAGCAAGGTTCCACTGTATAGTCAATTTTTTCTTTAAAATAATTGGCCAGGTCATCTGCACTGAGGTTGGTGGTTGGGGCCAGAACTCTTGGTCCGAGGAGGGAATGGAAAGTATCAAAGAGTCATTTAGGATTGTTGGCTAGAGAGGTGATGAGGATGTTAAAATATACTTGCTTGGAGAGGTGAAGGGCAGCATTGTATGTTTTGAGCATAAACTTATACTGGATGAAATCTTCGGCTAGATTGGATTTTCTCCAAAGACGTTCAGCACACCTGGAGCACCGCTGGAGAAAGCGTGTTTGCAACGTGCGCCAGAGCTGATGCCATTTGCGCCGAGTTGCTCTGCGTGTAGCAGGTGCAACTTCATCTAGGGCGCTCTCTAGGGTTTCATTGTAATGTTTTACAGTAGAGTGAGGACATGAGAGGGAAGATATTGTGGCCAGTGATGACTGCAACATCTTCAGAAATTTCTGTTCATGGCATGTATATTCCTATATGGGAGGTAAGTGGGGGTGTCCTGAGTGGGTTGACAGCTCTTGACCAAGAATGAAACAAGGTTGTGGTCAGAGAGTGGGAGGGGGGAGTTAGTGAAATCATGCACTGAGCAGAGACGGGAGAAGACCAGGTCTAGCGTATTCCCACCTTCATGTGTAGGAGAGTTAGTTAATTGTGAAAGGCCAAGGGAGGAGGTTAGAGATAAAAGATGAGTGGCAGCTGGGAGGGGGGATCATCAATAGGGATATTAAAGTCCCCCATGACAAGAGTGGGGAGGTCACAGGCTAAGAAATGTGGGAGCCAGGTGGCGAAATGATCCAAGAACTGACTGGTTGGGCCTGGAGGGTGATACACAACTGCTACTTGCAGGAAGAAGGGTGTAAAGCCTGACAGTGTCAACCTCAAAAGAAGGGAAGATAAGTGAGGGAACAGGAGGCATGACCTGAAAAGTGCAGTTAGGTGAAAGCAGCAGACCAACACCTCCAGCTGATCTGTTGTCAAGTCTAAGGGTGTGTGAAAATTGTAGGCCACCATATGAGAAAGCATCAGCAGCGGTGGTGTCTGACTGCTGAATCCAGGTCTCAGTAAGGGCCAGGAGGTTGAGGGAATTGGAAAGGAAGAAGTCATGGATGAAGGAGAGTTTGTTTCATGCTGAGCGTGAGTTCCAAAGGGCACAGTTAAAAGAGACAGAAGGTATGCAAGGAATATGAATGAGATTTAGGGGGTTTCTGAGTTATGCCAGGGAAGGAATTAAGCTTACTATTAAAAGCAGGTCCTGGGTTAGGTGCAATATCTCCTGCTAGAAGGAGAAGAGAGAGAGTGAGTATGTGGTTAAGAGATTTATGAGAATGTCTATTACGTTGCATGGTGGGAGTGGATGGATCTGGATGGTTTATAATTTGGAAAAGAGCATGAGAGCAGTACATAGGAGAGGAGAGGAGCGAAGGACTGATATAGATGGAGTGCATTGGGTGTGTGAAAGAGCGGTAGAAATAAGGTATTGAAGCAGCTAGCATGTAAATGATACAAATAAATAGGGTGGAATCATTTTGCAATACACAAAACTTTGGAGGAAGTTTGTTTGTTTGTCTTACATGCCTTATCTTTCTCCTGCCCTGTATAACTGCCATGAATAACTGCAGTGCACTTATCTAAATGTAGTTTAGGCACACTGTGGGACTCAGAAAGAGGTGGCATTTGGATTTGGGAGTGCAGATTTTGCTCGGTTTCTTTTTGGAGAGAACCATAGTGCTTTTCCACAGCCTTTGTTTTACCAGTAACGTAAAAACCTCCTATTTTTCTATTGACACGAAGAACCTGAGTGGGGACTTTTTATTTTTTATTGATTGAATTGAAACTTTTATTGGGAGTATATTACATAATATTTTGATTTCATTGATCATTTCCTCTAGGCTAAGAATAGGGGTTTCCATATGTATCTCTGAATGATGTGATTCAGATGACACCCCCGAGGGATCCATTCACTATAATGATGCAGCAGAGTTACTCTGGGCTCTGTCTGGCCTCTGTTCAGTGGTGTCTGTTATCATCAGTGCACAAAACTGTAGTCAACCACTCTTTTATGCATGCCTAAAAAGACGGACACTGCCGTATTATAGGCCAGAGATAGTCCAAAATGACTCCCTCTGACTCATTATATTCAATGTTCAGTTGGGGGTTTCATTTGAATTATGTATTTCAGAGATTTTCAAGTAAACCCCAATGTAAGTGCTCAATGTTGATGGCAGGATAAATGTGAGACAAGCCTTATTACAATCTTTATGAGGAAGAATGAACAGAAGTACAGTAAGTAAAAAAATAGTTTTTATTTATTTTTTTATGCACTTCACCGTGCGGTGTAAATGATAAGCGTAATAAGAGTGTCGGTGCAATTACATCAATATCAGATTTATACTGGCTTTTTACAATGGCTACTATCACACACTAAAACAAAACACTTTTATTATAAAGAAGAGTTATAGCATCGCCAAATTTTGAGAGCTATAATTTTTCTATATTTCTGCTGACCGAGTCATGTGTAGAATTGTTTTTAGATGGAAGAGATGATTGGTACCATATTCGTTTTTTGATTACTTTCTATTTCAATTTTTGGGAGGCAGTATAAACATGAAACAGCAGTTCATGAATGATAATATTCTTTATTCTTCGGGTCAGTACAATTACAACAATACCACATTTATATCAATTTTTTTATTTTGCCGCTTTTACACAATTAAAACAGTTTTATACAAAAAAAAAATCATTTTTTTTTGTATCTATCTATTCTGAGAGCTATACTATAGCTTTATTTCTTTTTTCCTCTTACTGAATTGAGCTGAGTGGTGTGTTGTATTTTGCAGGACAATATGATTTTTTCAGCTATACCATTATTTACATGTGAATTATTATTCAACCTTTTTTCAGCAGTATGATAACATACTTTTTTTGCCATGTATTTTATTTATTTATTTATTTATTTATTTTTACAGTGTTCACTGAAGTGGTTAAATAGATTAAGATGTTCCAGATATGGTGATACTAAATATGTACTTTTTTTTGCTTATTTTTATATATATATATATATATATATATATATAAATTAAATAAAGGGAACACTTAAACAACAAAATGGTGTTTTAGTGTTCCCTTCATTTTAATCTTTTTGAGCAGTATAGATATATAAATGCCGGTATGTATGTATGTATGTGTATATATATATATATATATATATATATATATATATATATATATATACAGTTAGGTCCAGAAATATTTGGACAGTGACACAATTTTCGCGAGTTGGGCTCTGCATGCCACCACATTGGATTTGAAATGAAATCTCTACAACAGAATTCAAGTGCAGATTGTAACGTTTAATTTGAAGGTTTGAACAAAAATATCTGATAGAAATTGTAGGAATTGTACACATTTCTTTACAAACACTCCACATTTTAGGAGGTCAAAAGTAATTGGACAAATAAACCAAACCCAAACCAAATATTTTTATTTTCAATATTTTGTTGCGAATCCTTTGGAGGCAATCACTGCCTTAAGTCTGGAACCCATGGACATCACCAAACGCTGGGTTTCCTCCTTCTTAATGCTTTGCCAGGCCTTTACAGCCGCAGCCTTCAGGTCTTGCTTGTTTGTGGGTCTTTCCGTCTTAAGTCTGGGTTTGAGCAAGTGAAATACATGCTCAATTGGGTTAAGATCTGGTGATTGACTTGGCCATTGCAGAATGTTCCACTTTTTTGCACTCATGAACTCCTGGGTAGCTTTGGCTGTATGCTTGGGGTCATTGTCCATCTGTACTATGAAGCGCCGTCCGATCAACTTTGCGGCATTTGGCTGAATCTGGGCTGAAAGTATATCCCGGTTCACTTCAGAATTCATCCGGCCACTCTTGTCTGCTGTTATGTCATCAATAAACACAAGTGACCCAGTGCCATTGAAAGCCATGCATGCCCATGCCATCACGTTGCCTCCACCATGTTTTACAGAGGATGTGGTGTGCCTTGGATCATGTGCCGTTCCCTTTCTTCTCCAAACTTTTTTCTTCCCATCATTCTGGTACAGGTTGATCTTGGTCTCATCTGTCCATAGAATACTTTTCCAGAACTGAGCTGGCTTCATGAGGTGTTTTTCAGCAAATTTAACTCTGGCCTGTCTATTTTTGGAATTGATGAATGGTTTGCATCTAGATGTGAACCCTTTGTATTTACTTTCATGGAGTCTTCTCTTTACTGTTGACTTAGAGACAGATACACCTACTTCACTGAGAGTGTTCTGGACTTCAGTTGATGTTGTGAATGGGTTTTTCTTCACCAATAGAAAGTATGCGGCGATCATCCACCACTGTTGTCATCCGTGGACGCCCAGGCCTTTTTGAGTTCCCAAGCTCACCAGTCAATTCCTTTTTTCTCAGAATGTACCCGACTGTTGATTTTGCTACTCCAAGCATGTCTGCTATCTCTCTGATGGATTTTTTCTTTTTTTCAGCCTCAGGATGTTCTGCTTCACCTCAATTGAGAGTTCCTTAGGCCGCATGTTGTCTGGTCACAGCAACAGCTTCCAAATGCAAAACCACACACCTGTAATCAACCCCAGACCATTTAACTACTTCATTGATTACAGGTTAACGAGGGAGACGCCTTCAGAGTTAATTGCAGCCCTTAGAGTCCCTTGTCCAATTACTTTTGGTCCCTTTAAAAAGAGGAGGCTATGCATTACAGAGCTATGATTCCTAAACCCTTTCTCCGATTTGGATGTGAAAACTCTCATATTGCAGCTGGGAGTGTGCACTTTCAGCCCATATTATATATATAATTGTATTTCTGAACATGTTTTTGTAAACAGCTAAAATAACAAAACTTGTGTCACTGTCCAAATATTTCTGGACCCAACTGTATATATATTTTTTATTAGTATCATATTTTTTTTACTCTTTAATTTGTGGTGGTTTTTTATATTTTTTCACATTTTTTTGTTACTTTTTTACTTAGTCGCTATATGGAACATTAACTTTTATTACTCTGATCACTGGTATAACGTATTGCAATGCACAAGCATTGCACTACATTACACCTCTCAGTGTGACTCTGACAGAACATCTTTAATCCGTTCTCTTTGCATGGTCTAACAGGTCATCATAGCCAGCAAACTCGGAGGTCACTATTTGACGTCGGGTTGCCATGGCGATGATCCGCAGCCCTTGCTTACATCCCAGGAGTGTCACTCACATGGTGAAGGAGCGCACTCCACCCAGCCTCCTAAATGCTGCAATCGCTATTGACTGTGGCATTTGAGGGGTTAAACAGCCAGGGGGTTGTATGGCACTGTGCCTGGCTATGACAACGGAAGGTCATCTATCACTTACGTTGAGCTCTCAGCAGCGATCGTATCGGCACAGCTCATGTGCACTGTATGATAACCATGACATTCCTATACGTCATCGGTCGGGATCCCCTGTCCGCCAATGATGTGCAGGTATCTCAAATGCTGTGATGGGGTTAAAGGAAATCTATCAGTAGAATCAACTCTCTTAAGCCATTTATATGGACATGTAGGTTATAGGAAGCAGAATAAAATTATACCTTGATAGCTGCAATCCAGTGTTTTATTCCAGAGAAAGCCACGTTTTTCTTAATTTGTATATGAGCAGATAACATTTATGGGCCGGACACGGATCTCCCTGAGAATCTGCCTCTGGAGCTTTTTCTAAATGAAAGGAGTGTAACCAGTGTGAAACAGGTAGATCAGGAAGAGCAGACTGTCAGTCATTACATGTCTCACACTGGTAACATCACTCTTTAATTCAAAATAAAGCCTGCAACAGATTTTCAGGGAGAGCTATGTCAGGTCCATAGATCTTAACAGCTGATTTACATATTCCAGAGTAACCAACATTTTTCTTAACAAGACATCAGATCACAGGTAACATTTTATTAACCTTCCTATGACCTACATGCCCATATAGACGGATAAGAAAGGTTGATCCCACTGACCTTATTCTCTCTTACATCCAATGATGAACATATCTCTTATGATTGGGGTGTTTTTTCCCGCTCCATGACGGATAATAACTGTAATGATAATCTCATGGGTGCTGCCCACATTTCTCATGAAATAGAGGCTGAACTGAACAAATACTTAGCCAGGCTTCATGAAAACATAAAAAGTTATGGCTCTTTGAATGTGAGGATTAAAAGAAAACTATCTGGTTATTAACGTGGCTATTAATCACACAAGCCTGTTCATTAAATGGTTTAATTATTATACTGCACAAAGACAGCAATCTAAAAGGAGCTTTACACGGAGAGATATTACTAGCGAGCGTAACCGCCCCCGTCGTTTGTGCGTCACGGGCAAATCGCTGCCCGTGGCACACAATATCGTTAGGAGCTGTCACACGGACTTACCTGCCTAGCGACGTAGCTGTGGCCGGCGAACCGCCTCCTTTCTAAGGGGGCGGTTCGTGCGGCGTCACAGCGGCATCACTAAGTGGCCGCCCAATAGAGGCGGAGGGGCGGAGATAGGCGGCCATAACATCCCGCCCATTTCCTTCCTTCCGCATTGCCGGTGGCCGCAGGTAAGCTGTAGTTCGTCGTTTCTGCGGTGTCACACGTAGCGATGTGTGCTGCATCAGGAACGACGAACAACCTGCGTCCTCAACAATCAGCGATTTTTTTGAAAAATGAACGACGTGTCAACGATGGATGATTTGGTGAGTATTTTCCATTGTTAACAGCCACTCCTTGGTGTCACACGCATCGACGTCGCTAACGATGCCGGATGTGCGTCACGGAATCCGTGACCCCGGCGATACATCGTTAGATACGTCGCTGCGTGTAATGGGGCCTTTAGGGAAATAAATAATGTATACTCTTGAATTGAATCCCTGTCGTCCCAGCATTATGTCCACAATTTTCTATGCTAGTCTTCTGTTTCCTCACCTGAGTGCTGCAGACAATCACTAGCCGCTCTCGCACTCTATAATGATGCGGCCAGTGACTGGTGACGGAATATATATTGGATGTGACACTGCAGCCAACGTAATCCGGAGACTTTTTGTATGTAATCCAAATTCATGTGCTACTGTAGACATGACTGCCTATACAGCACAGGTCTTTAAGGAATATATTGTTCTTCTCGTAAATCCCTTTCAGTAGCTGCTGCCTGCAGTTTAGATATCAGGAACAGGGAAACAATATTACATCCTTCTTGTGCCAATTTTAAAAAATATCCCCAATAATTCTGCTTTTTATGTTACTTGTGGTCAGAAACAGACTTCATCCATTCCGGTTTTATGCCTCACGTACAGAGCTGTGTAAGCAATTTGTGAGAAATAAGACATCCTTGTATGAGGCTATAATATGACAGTTTGTTAAATCCCGGCCAGAAATTAAATTTGAGCTATTTAAATATGCAGCTCCTCCAGATTCTGCATAAAATAGATCTCATCCATCTACCATATAGAGTGCCTGGAGTATTAAAGGAATTTTCCAGTTTACCATAACTGCTGCTTATATATAACAAACTACCTGTAATGGTAAAGGAACTTTATACGATTTATAGTGGAGATTTACTAAGTGAAATGCACCAGGAATCTGTCTCAAATTGCAGCAGAAAAAAAAGAGAACATGGCACAAATGATTAGGTTTACTTTACAACAGCTAAGATATAGTGTAAGGAAGAAGGGCTTGTCTCATAAATGTAAAGGTTCCACTGAATCTTATGTTACATGTCCCATTTGGAACAAAATGTACAGAAAACTTTGTATCTGGTCCAGTGTTTATTCTGCAATCTTTTACTCTTTTTATTCCCAATTTACTTGCAAACCATTCCAATTGTACTTAGGCAGTTATGTGAACTGTTAGGTAAGGTATGGTCAAGTACCAAGCGAATGACAAAAGGGGAGGGAATGTCTGTGTCTAGGGAAAGGGAAGATGGTGACCCCTGACAAAACCTACTGCTGGTCCCTGGGGTCCTTCACCACTCTGGAAAGGTTCAGCGCCTATGTGCCTAGCTGGATACCTGACTATAGGTATCCCTCAAGCTGGGCCCTAAATAGGGAACGGATGGAATGAGCTCTTTGTCAACCCCACTAAACAGTATAGAAGACACAAGGAGGACACAAAAGGGGAAAATGCATGAACTACTTATCCACAGATGACACTGGTAGAAGTTCAGCAAAGTTTTCAGCAATGATACCATAGAATAGTACAAGCCTCCAGCTTGCAACCAAGGCTTGAATGGACTGAAAAGTGTCACCAGCACCAGTCAAAGGAAGGGGTATTTAAGCAAGAAGAGAATACTGATAATCAGTATCTGGGTGAAAGACAAGCTCCTGCTGGGTCCAAAAGAAATAGAGATGAATCCAGCAGGGAAGCTACCTATACTAATGAATACTGACAGCAGGAACAATGGAAAGTCAGGGAGCATTCTGCACAGCCAGATGTTGTGACCTTCTATGTCCAGAAGCCACTTGACTGTCTGTCACCTGTGACACTAAAGGGTGCTCTACACGCTGCGACATCGCTACCGATATATTGTCGGGGTCACGTCGTTAGTGACGCACATCCGGCGCCGGTAGCGAGATCGCAACGTGTGACAGAAATGAGCGACGATCAACGAGCGCAAAAACGTGAAAAATTGTTGCTTGTTGTCACGTCGTTCATTTCCTTAATATCGCTGGTACCACAGGTACGATGTTGTTTGTCATTCCTGCGGCAGCACACATCACTATGTGTGACACTGCAGGAACGATGAACATCTCCTTACCTGCGTCCACCGGCAATGCGGAAGGAAGGAGGTGGGCAGCATGTAACGTCCCGCTCATCTCCGCCCCTCCTATTGGCCGGCCGCTTAGTGACGCCGCAGTGACGTCGCTATGACGCCGAACGCCCCTCTCCCTTGAAGGAGGGATTGTTTGGCAGTCACAGCGACGTCGCTGACGAGGTATGTGCGTGTGACGCTGCCGTAGCGATAATGTTCGCTTTGGCAGCGATCACCACATCGCAAGAACGACGGGGGCAGGTGCTATCGCGCACGACATTGCTAGCAAACGCTAGCGATGTCGCAGCGTGTAAAGCACCCTTAAGGGTCAGACTTAGAAAAACCATGTCCAAGCGGTCCATTCCTTGGGGGTTGGGAACTATAATATTCAGAATTTTGTATTCTCAGTGTTGGCAAGAGCAAGACACTGTAGGTATAATTATATTAACCATATAAGAGAATAGACATAGACCCGGTTGCAACCAAAAATACAGTCATATGAAAAAGTTTGGGCACCCCTATTAATGTTAACCTTTTTTCTTTATAACAATTTGGGTTTTTGCAGCAGCTATTTCAGTTTCATATATCTAATAACTGATGGACTCAGTAATATTTCTGGATTGAAATGACGTTTATTGTACTAACAGAAAATGTGCAATCCGCATTTAAACAAAATTTGACCGGTGCAAAAGTATGGGCACCCTTATCAATTTCTTGATTTGAACACTCCTAACTACTTTTTACTGACTTACTAAAGCACTAAATTGGTTTTGTAACCTCATTGAGCTTTGAACTTCATAGGCAGGTGTATTCAATCATGAGAAAAGGTATTTAAGGTGGCCACTTGCAAGTTGATCTCCTATTTGAATCTCTTATGAAGAGTGGCATCATGGGCTCCTCAAAACAACTCTCAAATGAGCTGAAAACAAAGATTATTCAACATAGTTGTTCAGGGGAAGGATACAAAAAGTTGTCTCAGAGATTTAAACTGTCAGTTTCCACTGTGAGGAACATAGTAAGGAAATGGAAGAACACAGGTACAGTTCTTGTTAAGCCCAGAAGTGGCAAATATCATAAAGGCAGAGAAGAAGAATGGTGAGAACAGTCAAGGACAATCCACAGACCACCTCCAAAGACCTGCAGCTTCATCTTGCTGCAGATGGTGTCAATGTGCATCGGTCAACAATACAGCGCACGTTGCACAAGGAGAAGCTGTATGGAAGTGATGCAAAAGAAGCCGTTTCTGCAAGCACGCCACAAACAGAGTCGCTTGAGGTATGCAAAAGCACATTTGGACAAGCCAGTTACATTTTGGAAGAAGGTCCTGTGGACTGATGAAACAAAGATTGAGTTGTTTGGTCATACAAAAAGACGTTATGCATGGAGGCAAAAAAACACGGCATTCCAAGAAAAACACTTGCTACCCACAGTAAAATTTGGTGGAGGTTCCATCATGCTTTGGGGCTGTGTGGCCAATGCCAGCACCGGGAATCTTGTTAAAGTTGAGGGTCGCATGGATTCAACTCAGTATCAGCAAATTCTTGACAATAATGTGCAAGAATCAGTGACGAAGTTGAAGTTACGCAGGGGATGGATATTTCAGCAAGACAATGATCTAAAACACCGCTCCAAATCTACTCAGGCATTCATGCAGAGGAACAATTACAATGTTCTGGAATTACCATCCCAGTCCCCAGACCTGAATATCATTGAACATCTGTGGGATGATTTGAAGCGTGCTGTCCATGCTCGGCGACCATCAAACTTAACTGAACTGGAATTGTTTTGTAAACAGGAATGGTCAAATATACCTTCATCCAGGATCCAGGAACTCATTAAAAGCTACAGGAAGCGACTAGAGGTCGTTATTTTTGCAAAAGGAGGATCTACAAAATATTAATGTCACTTTTATGTTGAAGTGCCCATACTTTTGCACCGGTCAAATTTTGTTTAAATGCGGATTGCACATTTTCTGTTAGTATAATAAACCTCATTCCAATCCAGAAATATTACTGAGTCCATCAGTTATTAGATATATGAAACGGAAATAGCTGTTGCAAAAACCCAAATTGTTATAAAGAAAAAAGGTTAACATTAATAGGGGTGCCCAAACTTTTTCATATGACTGTATTTATCATCTCTGCCTAGGTCAGGTTTGGTTATTGTGAAAGCAGAAATAGAGTCAGTAGGTAGTAACTTGAATAAGTCTATCTTTAAGGTGCTTCCACTCTAGCAACCAGGGAAGGGAAGGATTAACAATTTGGGTTATTGGGCACTGGGGCAGCGCCTGACAACTGATGGCTAGAAGGGTCCACATTAGTAAGTTACAACCCTCCTTAAATAGTTTAAAGGAAATCTGTCAGCAGGTGTTTCCTACCTCATATGTCAGCAACTTGATGTCGGCAAGGAGATTCTGAATCCAACAGTGTATCCCATAAATTGCTGGGTGCAACTGTTCTCATCAAAGAATTCAGTTTTAAGCATATAGCTGAGCCCAGAGAGCTGTCCCGCCCACACCAGGCTCTCTATGGAGATTCTGGATGGACTGTTAGGTGTCAGTCACAGCTGGGGGTGTGTTGGACTGTAATGTTATGTATGTAATGTTGTAATGGTCCTGTAATGTTAATCACAGGGTAATAAAGCCTTTAGTTTAAGTAAACAATTGCACACACAGAGATAAAAGAAGCACAGTTGTTTTTTGTTTGTTTTTAACCCCTACAGCATGTTGTCCTCAGCTTACATAGCAAAAACCTGTTGACAAATTCCCGTTGTTTTTTTGCTTTTATTTTTTATTTAAACTGAGCTTTTTTTTCAGGAGCTTTTGAAGCAAACTCTCAAAAACCCACAAAGAGTTGAAAAAGAACATAAGTTTTCATTAGAGGGTGTGATCACACAGAATTATATGACTTGGTTTCTTTGGATTCTGTTCCAAAATCTGCATGTAACACTACAAATCCGCTTGCAGCAAGCTTACAATACATTTAAATGAGAAGGCATGCCTATAGTGATTTTTTTTCTCCAAGCGTTTTTTAACGCTTGATAATAAAATTGATGTCCTATCTTCGATGAATTTTGAGAATGTAAATTGTAGGAATTCAGTACTATTTTCATAATTTTATGGCAGTTTATAGGAGGTTTTCACAGTTGAAATGTAAAATTAATACACTTTATGTTAGAATTATAAACACATAAAAAACACATGAAAAGCCACATCAAAACAGTGTTAAAAATCACACCAAAAAACATATATCTTTTAGAAGCAGGTTTAGGATATAGATTTTCACTAAAAAAAAAGTGTCTATCATGTTTCTAGAGGCAGGTAAACTGCTACAGTGGCATAAAATACCACAAATGTGCCATTTGTCTGAGAGACATAGAATGAATATAGTAAACTTCAGCTAAGGAAATCACACATGAAATGAGTGATGCTTTCTACCAAATGACTAAGAAGTCCATACACTGTGTGCAGAATTATTAGGCAAGTTGTATTTTAGCGGACTTTTTTATTATTGGTCAACAACTATGTTCTCAATCAACCCAAAAGACTCATAAATACCAAAGCTTAATATTTTTGGAAGTTGGAGTGGATTTTTTTTAGATTTGGCTATCTTAGGAGGATATCTGTTTGTGCAGGTAACTATTACTGTGCAGAATTATTAGGCAACTTAATAAAAATCAAATATATTCCCATCTCACTTGATTATTTTCACCAGGTAAACCAATATAACTGCACAAAATTTAGAAATAAACATTTCTGACATACAAAAGCTAAACCCCCAAAAATTAGTGACCAATATAGCCATCTTTCTTTATGATGACACTCAACAGCCGACCATCCATAGATTCTGTAAGTTGCTTGATCTGTGTACGATCAACATTGTGTGCAGCAGCCACCACAGCCTCCAGACACTGTTCCGAGAGGTGTACTGTTTTTCCTCCCTGTAGATCTTACATTTTATGAGGACCACAGATTCTCTACTGGGTTCAGATCAGGTGAACAAGGGGGGCCATGTCATTATTTTTTCATCTTTTAGACCTTTACTGGCCAGCCACTCAGTGGAATAGTTGGATACATGTGATGGAGCATTGTCCTGCATGAAAATCATGTTTTTCTTGAACGATACCGACTTCTTCCTGTACCACCGCTTGAAGAAGTTGTCTTCCAGAAAGTGGCAGTAGGTCTGGGAGTTGAGCTTCACTCCATCCTCAACCTGAAAAGGTCCCAATTTTTGATTTTTATTTTTTTTTAATTTTTTTAATTTTTGATGATACCAGCCCATACCAGTACCCCACCACCTTGCTGGCGTCTGAGTTGGAGTAGAGCTCTCTGCCCTTTACTGATCCAGCCTCTGGCCCATCCATCTGGCCCATCAAGAGTCACTCTCATTTCATCAGTCCATAAAACCTTTGAAAAATCAGTCTTAAGATATTTCTTGGCCCAGTCTTGATGTTTTATCTTATGTTTCTTGTTCAAAGGTGGTCGTTTTTCAGTCTTCCTTACCTTGTCCCTGAGTATGGCACACCTTGTGCTTTTTGATACTCCAGTAGCGTTGCAGCTCTGAAATATGGCCAAACTGGGGGCAAATGGCATCTTGGCAGCTTCAAGCTTGATTTTCCTCAATTCATGGGCAGTTATTTTGCGCCCTTTTTGCCCAACACAATTCTTGCGACCATGTTGGCTATTTGCCATGAAACTCTTGATTATTCGGTGATCACGCTTCAAGAGTTTGGCAATTTCAAGAGTGCTGCATCCCTCTGCAAGACATCTCACAATTTTGGACTTTTCAGAGCCCGTCAAATCTCTCTTCTGACCCATTCTGCCAAGGGAAAGGAAGTTGCCTAATAACTGAGCACACCTTATATAGGGTGTTGATGTCATTACACCGCACCCCTCCTCATTACAGAGATGCACATCACCTGATTTACTTAATTGGTAGTTGGCTCTCAAGCCTATACAGCTTGGAGAAGGACAACATGTATAAAAAGTATCATGTGATCAAAATACTCATTTGCCTAATAATTCTGCACACAGTGTATACCTTGGCTGCTATCATTCAACATGGAGGAGTGGTCTTTTCATAAATACAGAGGGCAAGTCTTTATGTTTACACATTTCATCTTTTCTTAACCATAAAGATGCAGCATTTTTGGCCCCAAAAAGCGCACCTGCGGCAAAAACGCATAAAGAACCATGTGTTTTTGCCACGTTTTTACCGCATTTTACTCAATGCGTTTTTACGGTAAAATCTTTTGACTGGAGGGCTCAAAAACGCTGAAAAAAACGCAAAGAATTGACATGCTGCATCTTGAAAAATGCAGCTACGATGAAGACAAAAACAGATGCCCAGTTTGGACAGCAAAATAGAAATCTCATAGACATTGCTGGGGAAAGGAAATGCCTGCATGTTGGTACATCTTTGTGACCTCAAAAACGCAATAAAAGATGCCATATGTGAACATAGCCTTAGAGAACTCAGCGAAGACATGCCTAATATGAAACCAATAATTCTCCATAATATTAATGCTGTTACAATTATTTCTGAAAAGACACTGTATAATAAAGATATACAAGTGTAGATTACTATAATATGGAGTCGAATAAGATAAAAAGGAGGCCGAAAATAACTATGGTTAGGTGTAGAAATATTTGGATAGTGATTGAACCTTCATGATTTGGCTTCTGCACGTCACTATTTTTTTTATTTAAAATGAAACAAGTGAGATGAAATTTAAGTGGAGACTTTCAGGTTTAATTAAAATAGTTGAACAAAAATATCCTGTGAAGCGTTTAGGCCTCCAACACACATCCGTGCCGCGGTACGTGTTTGGTACTTTTTTGCACGTACCGGCAGCACGTGCACACGTGCACCAATGTTACCCTATGGAAACAGGCACACACATGTAAAACCACACGGAACGTGTGTCCGTGTGGTTTGTACGTGTGTGCGTTTTTTTGCACGGATAACATGTCCACGTTTCACCGGCATCACGCAGACACGGACCAGCTAAAGTCAATGGGTCCGTGTCTGCACGTAAGTGACACGGACCATGTACATGTGTTTTCTGTATGGTCCGTGTGCGTTTTTTTAGTTTTTTAATGGTGAAATGTCTCAAGACACATGGACTTCATACGGACTGCACACGGAGATGACATGTACATATCTCATGCATACACGGACATTCAACATGCACGCACAGCAAACATACACCATCACACGGATGTCATACGTACTGGAGAAACGGACATCAAAAACGGAACACGCGCCCAAAAAACGAAACGTAAGACACTTACGTTTTTAATCCTGAAGTGTGGCAGAGGCCTTAGGGATTGTAACCATTTTTCTACAAAACCTCCTCATTTCAGGGGCTCAGAAGTAGTTGATGAGTTTACTTTACCATAAATAAAATATAAATTTTTAATACTTTGTAGAGAATCCTTTGCAGGCAATGACACCGGAAGCCATGGACGTCCCCAAATGCTGTGTTTCCTCCTTTGTGATGCTTTGCCACCTTTACTGCCACCGACTTCAGTTGTTGCTGCTTTGTGAGTTTTTCCTCCCTTAAGCCTGCTTTACACGAGACAACCGATTGTGCGATAGCATGATCGATCGTACCCACCTCCGTCGTTTTTGCGTCACGGGCAATTAGTTGCCCGTGGCGCACAAACTCGTTTAACCCCCATCACACGTACTTACCTTCCGGACGACCTCGCTGTGGGCGACGAACGTCCACTTCCTGGAGTGGGAGGGACGTTCGGTGTCACAGCGACATCACACGGCAGCCGGCCAATAGAAGCGGAGGGGCGGAGATGAGCGGGATGTAAACATCCCGCCCACCTCCTTCCTTCCATTAAGCCGTCGGGTGCCTCTGGAGGCAGGTAAAGCTGCTGTTCATCGTTCCCGTGGTGTCACACGGAGCAACGTGTGATGCCACGAAAACGATGAACAACCGCCGCCATTTTAATTAAACAATTATATGAAACCTTGCGACGAGTACACGACTCACGATTTGTGAGCGATACTGTGTCGCTAGGAGGTGTTACATGAGACGACGTCGTGTACGATGTCGGATGTGCGTCACGAAAACCGTGACCCCGACGATGCATCGCACGATTAGTCATCTCGTGTAAAGCCCGCTTTAAAGGGTTATCCCCATCTCCAGGATCCTACCCTAATATGTAGTAGGTGTAATAATAATAATAATATTAGCAAATACCTTCAATTAGAAATGTAGTATATTTCTCCTGATATAGCCATGTCTCTTACCTCCTGTGCAGGGCATTAAAGTGTCGGTATCCATGGTTACGACCACAAGCAAATAACCTATTGTTACTCTGATTGGTTGTAACCATGGGTACCTAAGCTGCAATGCACTGCACAGGAGGTAAGAGACATGGCATATCAGGAGAAATATACTACATTTCTAATTGGAGGTATTTGCTATTATTATTATTATTATTATTATTATGACGCCTACTACATAATGGGATAGAATCTTGGAGATGGGAATGGATTCGCCCTGTAACCAGGCTGTGTCCATCCTCCTTTATAGCTGGATCCTTTCTGCTCAGACACGTAGGTTTTTAACCCAGATAGTGGCATTTCCAGTTAGGGTCCTGATACATAGACATCACCTTGTCGTGGTTATTGGGCTCAAATGCATTAGCCAATACATAAGCTGAGTATCTCTTTTTTCAAATATTCTTATAGCAATAATGCAATACCAGAGTTCCCTTATTCATTGTTGGCATTCTAAAGTGCAGTTGTATGTATTTTTGTTCTGTATATAAAACTAACACTCCTTTAATATCATGCCGTATCCCAGCGCGACATAGTCCGCGATACACCTCCTCATCACACATGCAAGCATACTTCCTATAACTCTCTACCTCTTGAATTTTGCTTGATGAAGGCCTGGTGAGGGTGAAACATCACAGCCTGGTGTTTCACTATTCTAGAGAATTTACTACACTCTTATGTCTCAAGAAATTGTTTAAACATTTAATAAAATTTTTTGGATTGATGCATATGGATTTGAGCAATTTTATATACATATCATTACTTTATTGCAAAAAATGCAGATTTAACCTCTTCAGAGTGCCGAAGATAGTCCTTTCTTGTCCATTTTCTTCAGATCACCTACCACCACAGTGAGCTGGCATATTCTCACTTTATGCTTAAATACCTACAACCCCACTGACTTTATGATGCCCATCTTACACGTATGCACCTACATATTTTGCTGCAATATTTGTAAAAGACCCATACATTTTAATACTGCAATATTTAATTGAAAATGTAACTAAGCTAAAAGAAGCATTAAGAGATATAATGGTATTATCAGGCAAAGCTATAGAAAATGACCGTTTTCCCCAATTGGCAATCTTTATAATAATGTATGAAAGGCTCTGCACTACAGGGAGATAATGTGCTCAGAGCAGAAAGTTTGTGGTTATTCGGAGAGGAAGAAGTGAAACCAACAAGGAGTTTTCGGTGCCAATAAGCTGGAAACCAGCGCCTGTTCTAAAGATTTTTCAGCTCCAAGTAGGCATCGTCTTATGAGCTGAGTACAAATTGACTGCACCTTTCACAAGTAATGAAATTGCTCTTTATTTGGCTTGAGGAGCGAGAAAACAGATTCAGCTGGAAGCAGAACAGTGTGTTTTTGTTTAACTGGGTTTAGAAGTAATTTCCTTGCATGTGTCCTGTGCGATAGTTTGTTGGCTAACGGGAGCGCATGATTTAATTCAGCTTTTCTCCAGTAACTAACACTATCATTTCCTCAGAGTCTTGTGAACTGGTTATATACTGACAAGCTCTGATTTACTTGTAATAAATATTATTTATCTAAACACGCTTCCCATGAAGAACATATTTACTGATTAATAATTACTTCCTAGAAAAGGTATACAATTGCAATTGATTTAGTGGTATTCATCTTAGATGATGGATGACAGATATCGTAGTAACTAATTGTCAGACTATCCTTATCACACACAACCTTTTATTATGTAATTCTAACACCAAAATCAAGAGAACATAAAATTACTAATAATTATATGTAATCAAAATCAGTATTGCAGTGTCTAAACTATGGTATGATACAGTATACTGTAACAGGGAATACTTCCTTCCCTCCAGGACAGCCCAGCATGAGGCAACAAGTGAAGATGCTTCCTTGAAAAGATGGGCTCACGACGCTCGGTTGTGCCAAGGTCTATAGGAGTCATCATCACCATGAGGAGTGGTTTGAAAGTTGTGTTTTGAGGTATAGAGCTAAGGAGGTGATGTGACGTATTTTGAATTTTAAATATTTTATTGGTTTTCATGAAAAACAGAACAGGTCACAACATATAATTACTAGGGATGATCGAATACTTCGATTATTCGGCTTCACGAATATTTTCCGAATACCTCGCCGATATTCAACTATTCGCGAATATTCGATGCGTAATGTAAGTCTATGGGAAACCCGAATAACAACTATTCGGAACTATTCGGGCTTCCTGTAGACTTACATTGCGCATCGAATAGTCGAATAGCGGTGAGATATTCGGAAAATATTTGTGAAGCCGAATAAACGAAGTATTCGATCATCCCTAAAAATTGCAACTTGCATACCAAATTTAGAATATAAGGACCACGAAGCCCAACGAAAAAACAGACGGGTGCTTCTCTTATACTTCATTGTGACAATTATCAGATGTATCAAACACAAAAAATCCTTATACAAGAACCACTCCCCCAAAAGGAAACTTATTACAAAAGAAAAACTTCTAATAGAGAGAATATCAAAGAGTGAGAGGAAGAAGGAAGGAAGGGGAAGCAAAGTAGTAGAAACCACGGGGCCACCACCTACCCACCATGTCCATATGGGAAGGCGGACAGTCTCTTTCAAAAGTGAAATTATGTCATGGGTTCGAGCTAGACCCTGCCAAATAGGACTCCTAATAAAACCATTTTGTGATCACAGATTCCACATCCCCCCGGGATTGGTCCAGTACCCTCTCCATCCGATAGACCTCATTCACCTTGTCAATCCACTCCTCCAAGGTTGGAGAGTCTGCCTTCTTGTGATGTGACTTATTTACCACACATAAAGATAATAAAACTGGTTGATGCCAGTTTTAAACCTAAGGCTTCATTCACACATTCATGTGTCTGTTACCATCTGAGAGCAACAGAAATATTTTTAGCTCAGGTCACATTCTAGTTGCTTTACTTTTTTTTTCTCGTGTTTCTTTTTTCATTGAAACAGATACAGTAGACTTTCTGAACTTTTTTGTATCCATTTACTATTAATGTATCAGTCAAAAGAGGATGAAACCCAGGTGGAAAGCAGTACAAAATATTTAGGCCCCCTTCACACGTCAGTGATTCCGCTACATATGATGTCCATTTTCAATGGGTCTGCGCACACATCAGTGTTTTGACAAGGACCGTGTGTCCATATGGAGCAAACGTGTGTCTGTGTGCTCCGCACAGAGACAAGTCCATTTTTCTTTGGTAGCACTGATGTCCCATGGACCACACAGTGGTGTGATCCATGTGACATGTACCGGAGAAAACACATGCTGTCTTCGGCGCTGCTTTCACTTGCTTCTGGGTCTCACTCATTATGCTCATGCAGATTCACTGCCCCATGGACCCGGAAGCAGCAGCATCGGAGACAGCAGCACTGGGGACAGGTGAGTAAAAAGTTCCTGATCTTCGTCTGCCATCATGGATAGCCGATGGAGAACACACATGTGTCCAAATCATAGCACACGGAGGGCTATACACATCTGTGAAAAGCATGTGTGTTTTCCACGGACGTGTGAAAGAGGCCTTACACGAAATCTCAGAGACTTTAATGGCCAAGTCTGATCTGCAAAATTAATGAGAATAGGACATGCTCTGCGTCTTAAGGACTGAAAAAGGAGAGCACTTAAATATTTCGCCGCACGGATATGTGAATGTACTGTAATGCTCAGTGTTTGAGTAAAATTTCCTTAGGATCTGTCTTTGCATTGTTACACTATATATTTTTATATCTACATATATATATATTGTGAGGTAGCGTGGTCGGCTGCGCAGCAGAAGACACGGGATCCAGGCATTAAGGTTCACAGCACACGGTTTAATGTCCAAACAAAAGTCCACAACAATATACATGTGCCTCTCCAGCAGAGAGCTCAGGGAGTTCTGTTCACTCCCTCACACCCGGCACACCTGCCCTTGTTCCTGTTTCCATTTAACCCTTCCTTCAGCCTGTAGGAAAACAGCATTAAACCTAGAGTGGATTTACTTTCTATCATGGAGTGAGCACAACCGGGGCGAGACATACCGGCCGTCATAGATAACCCCGGTCACAGTCTCACATACCCCCCCCCCCTCAGTTCAAGCGTGCGGGGTTGAACTCCCGCCATCAAACACGGGCCGCGGGACAAGGCATCGGCGTTGCCCTGCAACCTACCGGCCCTATGTTCAACCGTAAACTGGAAGTTCTGCAGAGAAAGGAACCACCGGGTAACCCGGGCATTCCGTTCCTTGGCGGACCTCATCCAGACCAGTGGAGAGTGATCCGTCACCAAGCGAAACTGCCGTCCCAGCAGGTAATAGCGTAGGGACTCCAAGGCCCACTTAATCGCCAGGCACTCCTTCTCCACTACGCTATAATTCCGCTCGGGAGGGGTGAGCTTCCTACTTCCTACTTAAGAAGGTGACGGGGTGTTCCTCCTCCTGAACCACCTGAGACAGCACTGCCCCCAGGCCGACCTCTGAGGCGTCAGTCTGCACTATGAACTCCTTCCGGAAATCACGGTGTACAAGAACGGGCTGTCCGCACAGGACCCCCTTCAGGGCCCGGAAGGAGTCCTCGGCCTGCGGAGTCCAGCGCACCATGACGGACTTCTTGCCTTTGAGAAGGTCCGTCAAGGGGGCTGATAGTCCCGCAAAATCCTTTACAAACCTCCTGTAGTATCCCACGATACCCAGGAAGGCCCTAACCTGCTTCGTGGTCAGGGGTCTAGGCCACTTCTGGATCGCCTCAACCTTGTTAACTTGGGGCTTAATCACTCCTTGGCCTATCACGTAGCCCAAGTAGCGGGCTTCCGTGAGTCCCAACGCACATTGCTTGGGATTGGCTGTCAACCCGGCTGTTCGAAGCGCGTCCACCACCGCTTGTACCTGTTCCAAGTGGATCTGCCACTCGGAGCTGTAAATAATGATGTCATCAAGGTACGCTGATGCATACGCCTGGTGGGGTTCCAGCACTAAGTCCATCAACCTCTGGAACGTGGCCGGAGCGCCATGTAACCCAAAAGGCAAGACAACATAGTGGAAGAGACCCTCCGGCGTAACAAAAGCGGTTTTCTCCTTGGCGGACTCCGTCAGTGGCACCTGCCAGTACCCCTTGGTCAGGTCGAGCGTGGTAAAATATCGCGCCTGTCCCAGCCTATCAATCAGCTCATCCACCCGGGGCATGGGGTAGAGATCAAACTTGGATATTTCGTTCAATCTCCTAAAGTCATTGCAGAACCTTAAGGAGCCATCGGGTTTTGGTATTAGGACAATCGAACTAGCCCATTCATTCCGGGATTTTTCGATGACCCTCAGGCGTAGCATTGTCTTCACTTCCTCTGATATGGCTTGTCGTCGAGCCTCCGGTACCCGGTATGACTTCAGGCGTACCTTCAGATGGGGCTCGGTGACAATATCATGTCGTATCAGACTGGTCCTACCGGGCAGCTCGGAGAAGACATCGGGGTTCTGCTGAACCAACCGTCTGGCCTCTCGCCTCTGAGTCTTGGTGAGGGCTTCTCCAATCCTTACTTCCGGTTCGTCCTCTCCGGAGGTCGCTGGAGCCGGATGTGAACGACCCGAAGAGGAGGGAGATGGGGAAAAAACAGCCATCAGGCTTTCCCGTTCCTGCCAAGGTTTTAATAGGTTGACATGGTATATTTGTTCAGGTTTCCGCCTACCGGGCTGCAATACTTTATAGTTAACCACCCCGACTCTCTCCTTTATCTCGTAGGGGCCTTGCCACTGAGCCAGGAATTTACTCTCCGCCGTGGGGATTAATACCAACACCCGATCCCCGGGTTTAAAGGTCCGCACGGTGGCTTGTCTATTGTAGCGGCCGCTTTGCGCGGCCTGAGCCTCCTGTAAATGCTCCTTCACAATTGGCATGACCGCGCTTATGCGGTTTTGCATACCCAAAATGTGTTCAATCACACTTTTATGGGGGGTGGGCTCTCGCTCCCATGTTTCCTTTGCCAGGTCCAACAATCCCTGGGGATGTCGCCCGTATAACAATTCAAAAGGCGAAAACCCCGTGGATGCCTGTGGCACCTCACGGATGGCAAACATCAAATAGGGAAGCATCATATCCCAGTCTTTCCCGTCTTTTGAAATCACCCTTTTTAGCATGGTTTTCAGGGTTTTATTGAAACGCTCGACTAAACCGTCCGTTTGAGGATGATACACAGACGTACGCAACTGCTTGATCTGGAGTAGCCGGCATAGCTCTTTGGTCACTTTAGACATGAATGGGGTCCCCTGATCCGTAAGGATCTCCTTGGGCAACCCCACCCGGCAGAACACAGCAAACAACTCCCGAGCTATAAGCTTTGCTGCAGTATGTCTGAGAGGTATCGCCTCGGGATACCGGGTGGCATAGTCAACGATCACTAGGATGTGTTGGTGCCCTTGAGCGGACTTTACGAGGGGCCCCACCAGATCCATCCCTATCCGTTCAAAAGGGACTTCTATAATGGGTAATGGTACCAACGGACTGCGAAAATGGGTCAGGGGTGCAGTAAGCTGACACTCCGGGCAGGTTTCGCAGAACCGTTTTACCTCCCCAAAGACTCTGGGCCAATAGAACCTTTGCAATATTCGCTCCTGCGTTTTCTTGACCCCTAGGTGGCCACTCATCAGGTGTTTATGAGCCAAGTCGAGGACCCGCCGGCGATGCGGCTGGGGCACCACCAACTGCTCTACCCCCACGCCCCGTATTTCATCTACCCGGTAGAGTAAATCCTGCTTAAGAGCGAAATGGGGGTACCTTACCTGGGCACCGGGCAGCTGTGCCACCCCGTCAATTACTGTCACCCGACTCCGGGCATGTATTAATGTAGGGTCCTGGAGTTGGGCAGTCCCAAACGTATCCGGGGACGCCTCCAACTCCGGGATGGGTTCGACCGTCTCAGCCTCTCCTGCCAATACCTCTAGGGGCGACCTATCGGGTTCACATTCTGTCCCTATCATGGGGACCCCTACGGCAGGTGTCCCGGATTCAGGATTGTAGGGCTCAGGTCCCGGACTGACCAATATCTGAGGAGACTTAGGGGGTCCCTTCCATAAAGTCCAAAAATAGGGCAGATCCCTTCCTAGGATCACGTCATAGGGAAGAGTGTTAAGAAGTCCCACCTCATGTTGCACCTGACCGCAAGGTGCTGTGATGGTGACAATCCCTGTGGGATAGTCTCGGCGGTCCCCATGTATGCAAACCACCCCCACGGTACGTCCTGTGGCCTTTACTTTAGCCCTCAAGGTGGATCGCACAAGGGTCACTAAGCTTCCGGAATCCAACAATCCTGTAACCGGACATCCATTCACCTGTATTTGGCACAAGTGGGGCTCCGTCTCTGGGGAGACCAGGTCAGCGGTACACACCACCTGAGCATACATTGAACCCCGCCGGGTAACCCCACAATCCATGGGCTCCGTGGTGAGTGGACACTGGGCTTCCATATGTCCCACCCGCTGGCACCGCCAACATCTAATGGGGACGGAAACCCCCTTTACGGGTTGTTGTTTAGGGTACAGAACCTTCCGGACCTCAGGAATGGCGGCCGCGGCCTCAGACGGGACGGTAGGGGACTCCTGCACCGTTGTCAGCGGTGGGTCCTTGGCCCTAGGCTTGGAGGGGCCGGACCGACGGGCGGTACGCAAAGTCTCAGTGTCCCGTATCAAGTCCTGCGTAGCCACATGCCGCTCTACCAGGGACACTAATTGGTCCAGGGTACTCGGGTCACCCTGTCCTACCCACCGTTGAACGGTGACGGGTAAAGTGCGCACAAAATGATCCACTACTACCCTTTCCACCATTTGCGCCGGGCTCAGAGTGTCAGGCTGCAACCACTTTTTTACAAGATGCAACAAGTCATAGGCCTGGGAGCGTACGGGTTTGGCTTCCTCATAGAACCACTGATTTGCCCGCTGAGCCCGTACATAGGTATTCACCCCCAACCGAGCCAGTATTTCGGCTTTCAGGGTCACATAGTCAATGGCGTCCTCGGTACAGAGGTCCAGGTGCGCTTTTTGGGGTTCCCCCGTCAGATAGGGCGACAATACCTCAGCCCACTGGGGGGTCGGCAGCTTTTCCCGCTCGGCCACCCGCTCAAACACCGCCAGGAACGCTTCCACATCATCCCCCGGGGTCATCTTTTGCAACGCTTGTCTCACCGCTTTCCGGACGCTGCCGTCGTCACCCGGTCCCGGGGTTGTTGCTGCCGGTCCGGCACGGATCGACTTGGCCAGGAGAACCATCTGTTCTTGATGTCTTTGTTCCTGCAATTGCAAGGCTTGCTGCTGACGTGCATTGGCCTGAACCAGCTGTTCTTGGTGCCTTTTGTCCTGCCCTTGCAAGGATTGCTGCTGACGTTCCAACGCCCGGAGCAGGTGTGCATTGGTCTGTTGCTGCTGTGCATTAGCCTCTTGTAGCTGTGCATTAGCCTGTTGTTGCTGTGCATTAGCCTGAGCCAGCTGCTTTAGTATGTCCTCCATGGCGTCACCGGGTTTGGGCTGTAGTATAGCCGCTCGAATCCAGGACATGTGCTACTGGGTCACCAGGGATGGATGCTACACCTCACCGGCTGGCATGCCCGCATTCTCCACCATATGTGAGGTAGCGTGGTCGGCTGCGCAGCAGAAGACACGGGATCCAGGCATTAAGGTTCACAGCACACGGTTTAATGTCCAAACAAAAGTCCACAACAATATACATGTGCCTCTCCAGCAGAGAGCTCAGGGAGTTCTGTTCACTCCCTCACACCCGGCACACCTGCCCTTGTTCCTGTTTCCATTTAACCCTTCCTTCAGCCTGTAGGAAAACAGCATTAACCCTAGAGTGGATTTACTTTCTATCATGGAGTGAACACAACCGGGGCGAGACATACCGGCCGTCATAGATAACCCCGGTCACAGTCTCACAATATATATATATGTATATATATATATATATATATATATACATACATTATATACTGCATGTATATATATATATATATATATATATATATATATATATATATATAGTATATATATTATATATATATTTATAAATATACTGTATATATACAGTGTGTGTGTATATATATATATATATATATATATATGTATAAATGTATAGTATATCTATCTATTTTATCTATCTATCTTTCCATCTATCTATCTATCCTTTATCTATCTCTCTCTCTATCTATCTATCTATTTTATCTATTTTATCTATCTGTGTATCCTTTATCTATCCTTCCATCTATCTATCTATGTATCCTTTATCTATCTATCCGTCTATCTATCTATCCTTCTATCTATTTATCTATCTATCCTTTATCTATCTATCTCTCAGTCTATCTCCCTTCATATCTATTGTCTAACAATTTATCAATCTAGCCATTAATTACCTATCTATCTATCCATTTTACATTGTCTCACATGTGTTTGGGGGTATTTTATATGTTTTCAATGCCCTTTTTGGTAAATCAATTGTAGGTTGAAAGTAAACCAGGATTGTGGGATCCAGCGTGTGCAGAGTACTACAATAAATACAAAAGACACGACTGGTGGACACAAATTTGTAGAGAACTCTTTCCCCTCTTTGATGAGGCAGACAAAAATCTACAATTTCAAATTGGTAATGTGATAAATATTTTTGATCATTATTTTTGTTTTTTAATATTCACATAATTGAGTACATTTTTTTTGCTGTACAGATAAAGATGTTAAGAATCGATGGCGTTCAGTCAAAGACCCTTTTCAAAAAGACCAGGAAAAGGCGAACCTAAGTGGATCAGCAGCGCCATCCAAAAAAATCATCTTTGAGGAGGAGCTACAGTTTTTAAACACAGGGCGAAGATTACGGCCGTAAGTATTTGTCTTTGTAATTTTTTGTAAATTCAATTTATGTTTGCCCATAAATTTGTTACAAAAAAAATTTCTCTTTGGAATCCTAGAACTGAAGGTAACATCATGCAGGAATCGGCAAATGTGACCATCGAACCCGAAGCACAATCAGACTGTCATGGTGACATCGAACAGTTGCCAAACGACGATTCGGAGGACATCGGATCAGCAGATGCTGGCAACATCAGCTCGGTGTTACCTTCCACTCCACCTGAACCATCAACCTCTGATGAACGGCTGGACACAGATTTTTCGGCCACAGCTTCCAATCTATGTATACCACCATGGCATCTTCTGCATTGGCAAAAAAAGAAAGGTCAACCACAGTTTTCCGTAAAAAAGTGAAAACAACAAAAGGGACAACTGTGTCAGAAAAGTGTGACCAGCTGACTTGTGAGGCATTGACCCTTTTGAAAAAAATCTGCCTCACAAGCAAATAAATGCGATTCCTTTGCTTCCAGCCTGTCTAGCAGGCTGCAAGAAATGTCCAAACAGACACAGTCAGCATGCATGGCTGCATGCTGTGCACTTTTTGATGGCTGTGAGAGCCCCCCCCCCCCATCCCAGTGTAGGCAAAATTGTCAATGTCATTTTGAATGCCTTTGACAACCAAACCACTAATGACCAAACAACGATCCCACAACATTCCAAACAAAACAATATACCACCGGATCAACAAACCCAAGCTTATGTTGGTATACCAACATCTAGCTTTCCATCCCAACATCAAATGGCTGAAGGGTTATGCCAAAATAATCTTCAAATTCAACAGAGGGATTTAACCCCCAACCAATCTGACACCTATAATTCTGGGTATTTTACCCAAGAATTATATAGGTTGTAATAATAAGTAATATGTAACCCACAGGATAACATGAAGGCCGCACTATTTTTTGGAAACAGCCATAGACCCTCTAAGCATAATTATGTACAAATTTATTTTTTTTTACTCTTTTTGTATGGTTATTTTTACAATTAAAGTGTTGCAGGGATGTCACATATGTATGCAGGACTGTTTCAGCAGTCCTGTGTGCATTTTTCAAATCCCTGCCTCACTGTCCGACCATAAATCATCATACAAATAGGGACTGTTTTTTAAAAAGTTCAATTTGTACATGCTTATGACTACAGGGTCTAGGTCGTAATTTCATAAAAAAAAGGTCTGGGCTTCATTTAATCCTGTGGCCTTGTGGGCATATTACAGCTGCCCGAGACACTGTACTTTTGTTTTTGTTATAAAATAATGTCTGTTAATGACATTGTTATATTTGGAAATTTAAGTTTTGCTTCTGGATACAGTGCTGGCCTAAAGTATTGCCACCCCTGCAATTCTGTCAGAGAATACTCAGTTTCTTCTTGAAATTGATTGCAATCACAAATTCTTTGGTATTATTATCTTCATTTATTTTGCTTGAAATGAAAAAACACAAAAGAGAATGAAACAAAAATCAAATCATTGATCATTTCACACAAAACTCCAAAAATAGGCCAGACAAAAGTAATGGCACCCTTAGCCTAATACTTGGTTGCACAACCTTTAGCCAAAATAATTGCAAGCAACCGCTTCCGGTAATCAATGAGTTTCTTACAATGCTCTGCTTGAATTTTAGACAATTCTTCTTTGGCAAACTGCTCCAGGTCCGTGAGATTTGAAGGGTGCCTTCTCCAAACTGCCATTTTGAGATCCCTCCACAGGTGTTCTATGGGATTCAGGTCTGGACTCATTGCTGGCCACTTTAGTAGTCTCCAGTGCTTTCTCTCAAACTATTTTCTAGTGCTTTTTGAAGTGTGTTTTGGGTCATTGTCCTGCTGGAAAACCCATGACCTCTGAGGGAGACTCAGCTTTCTCACACTGGGCCCTACATTATGCTGCAAAATTTGTTGGTAGTCTTCAGACTTCATAATGCCATGCACACGGTCAAGCAGTCCAGTGCCAGAGGCAGCAAAGCAACCCCAAAACATCAGGGAACCTCCGCCATGTTTGACTGTAGGGAAACAGTACCAATACTTTTGTCCACCCACTTTTTTTATGTTTGGTGTGGAATATATCCAATTTGTATTTTTGACATTTGTTTTTTTTATTGAAGACAAATTTAATGAAGATAATAATCTTAAAGAATTTGTGATTGCAATCATTTTCAGGAAGAAAATGAGTATTCTCTGACAGAATTGCAGGGGTGCCAATACTTTTGGCCAGCACTGTCATATGTGTTTTATGTTTTGTTTAAAAAAAAAAAAAAAAAAAAGGGTCAAACTAATAAAAATGACTTTACAAGATTCATAATTGGATTATCTTATGAATAAGTATATTTGCAACCACCGTTTGTTAGCTGTAGGGTGGGTGGTTGTGTTATTTGTGTGGCTGGTGGGCCATTTTTTTTATTTTTGGTTTGAAAAGCATGTAATAAAATTTATTTCTTTTGCAAAAATACAAGGGAAGCATTTTGTTTGACTATTATTTTTATTTTGAACAAAAGAGCATACATATTGAACAAAAGGACAAAACATTGTCAAAAAACATTAATAAATTTTGTTTACATTCTAATCTCTGTGCGACGCCATGGCGCCGACAGGTGGTCACACAGTAAGGGCCCCGCACAACACCAAGCCACACAGGGTTACACAGAGCTGACCAGAAACCATAGTCACTCCCCCAAGGGTAGAACAGACATACCAGTGGCCGGGACCAGGCAGATGGAGAACGCCCACTTAGGGGTGTAGACAGCCCGGGGCGGGAAAAACAGTATTTGAGCTCTAGTTCAAGTGGAGAGGAGGTGAAGCTCAAGTGCAAAGAGCAGAGGCGCCGGGGTTGTAGCCCTGGTTCATTGGCTAGGTGGCAGACTGTGTTCTTTGGCTGACTGGAGACGGAAATACGGCAGCCGGAGATCCAAGGTGTACCGGGGCAACCATCCATCTGGATCTGAGCAGCGTTGGCTGCTGGCACGGGGCGGCACATTTGTCGTCAATCTTGTCCCATGGATCTCGGCTGATCCGGCTGCACATCACTGACACAGGAGTATTGCCAGTGCACGGCACCTTCTGCACTCATGCAGTAGTCAGTGAAGGTTTCTCGCACCAACACACCCGAATTTGATGGTCGTCCCAAACCCATGTTGGTCACTGGATGGAATTCGACCTGCTGTGTTTCCTCAACTTGCTGAGAGCTGTACTCTCTAGCATAGTTGTGGAGAACACAAAAGGCCTTGATCACAGTGTCAACGGTTTTGGTGTTTAACTGGATGGTTGTGTGTAGAATCCTCCACTGACTAGTCAGGATTCCGAAGGTGCACTCCACATATCTGCGTGCACGACTCAGCCTATAATTAAAAATCCTCCGCCGGGTATCCAGTCCCCTCCGTGGGTATGGGCGCAGCAGGTTTGGCAATAAAGGAAATGCCTCATCCGATACCATCACAAAGGGGACTGGATCTGTGGAGCCCGGCAAAGGTTGGGGGGCTAGGAGCGTTCCGCAATCCTGAAGACATTGCAGTCCAATCTGTGATGTTCGCAACACCCGAGAATCCCCCGTACTGCCATAAGCATCGACATCGATGGCAATAAATTTGTAATGTGCATCAGCCACCGCCATGAGGACCACCGAAAAATACTTCTTGTAATTAAAGAACAGTGATCCGGATCGCAGTGGCTTCTGAACTCTTACATGTTTGTCATCGACCGCAACTATGCAGTTGGGGAAGTTGGCCACAGTTTGAAAGCCCGCTGCAACCTGAAGCCAAGTCTCCTCAGTTGGGGAAGGCATCACCATGGGATGCAATTTCTGCCAGATCACGCCATATGTGCACCTCACAATTTCGGAGATGGTTGATTTACCGACCCGAAATTGAAGGTGCAGGGATGTGTAGCTCTCTCCTGTGGCCAGAAACCTGAAAAATAAAAATAAAAAAAATTAGAAACACACACAAATATAACAAGCATTGTATGCTTTTCAAAATACACTGTTCACATCATGTTACAAAATTAAAAAAAAAAAAAATTAGATGTGAAAGCATTTGGAACATTACTTACCGCAAGGTTATGAGCAGCCACTCCTCAGCAGACACAGATTTCCTCAATCTCGTGTTGGCATATTGTAATTCGGACTGAACCAAGGATAAGAGTCTGTCAAAGGCCGGAATTGATAGCCGACAAAATAAGGTAAATTTTTCAGGATATCTACAAAACAAAGGATAAAAAAATTACACCATTTTATACCAGAAAAAAAAAATAAAAATGGGTATAGAAAGATAGAGATAAAGGATAAGCATAGAGATAGACACAGATAGCAGATACAGACAGAAAGATATAATGATTGATAAATATAGATGGATAGCTAAATTGCTATATACGGTAGATACAGATAGATAGAAGGATAGATAGATAAAGAATAGATAGATAAATAGATCGATGGATAGATAAAAGGATAGATAGAGGGATAGATAGATAGATAGATAGATAGAGGGATAGATAGAAGGATAGATAAAGGATAGATAGATAAATTGATAGATCGAAGGATAGATAGATAGGATAGATGGATAGATAGGATAGATGGATAGATACATAGATAGATGATAGATAGGTAGAAGATTAGAAAGAGGGAAAGAGGGATAGATACATACATAGCTAGATATATAGATACATAATAGATAGGTACAAGGATAGATAGAGGGTTTGAGAGAGGGAGGGATAGATAGCTAGATAGTTAGATAAATAGGGAGATAGATGAGAGATAGACAGAGAGATATATATATTTCCATGGATAGATAGATGGATAGATAGACACATGGATAAATTGATAATGGATAGATAAATAGATAATGGATAGATTCATAGATATATAGCTAGATAGATGGATGGATGGATAGATATATACATGGCTACATAGAGATAGGTAGATAGATAGAGAGTTAGATAAAAATTAACACGTAAATAAAATAAAATGTTGTTTACATACATTACATGATTCACTTACCTTCTTAAATCTCTATATAGAAGAGCAAAATGTCCTTTTTCTTCACGTGTCACTAGAAGGGGATGTACCCACATTTTTTTTCTTGTTTCTGCCTACAAAAATAAAAAAAATTTAAAATCTAACATATGGAAAAAAAAATGATTTTTAAATGTTTAAAATAAAAAAAAATTACCTGTTGTCTACGACGACGTAGTAGACTGATCAGAGTGACCAACATTAGCTGGTAATATGGCCTTTGTAGCCGCATTGCTATTGAATGGCCTGACATATCTGTAAAATAATGGCGAATATTCACTCTGAGGTAATAAAATGGAGAATCAGTGAAGGAGGAAGTGACAACATAAATGTTTTTTTTTAACCTAGCTTTATTGATTTCATCAGTAAAAACCGCAGGGAACAACCTGCGGAAAATCCGCACCGAATCCACACCGAATCCGCATAAAAACACAAAAAAAGCATGCGGATTTCAGTGCGTTTTTTTGTGGATTTTTACCGCGGGTGCGGTAATCTTTCAATGCCTGTGGAATTTTCTTAAGAAAATTACGTTTTCCAGTGCGCACAGGGCCTTAAGGCTACTTTACACACTGCAATATCGGTCCCGATATCGCTAGTGTGGGTACCCGCCCCCATCTGTTGCGCGACACGGGCAAATCGCTGCCCATGCCGCACAACATCGCCCAGAGCCGTCACACATACTTACCTGTCCGGCGACGTCGCTGTGACCGGCGAACCGCCTCCTTTCTGAGGGGGCGGTCCGTGCGGCGTCACAGCGACGTCACTGAAGCGTCACTGAACCGCCGCCCAATAGCAGCGGAGGGGCAGAGATGAGCGGGACGTAACATCCCGCCCACCTCCTTCCTTCCGCATTGTGGCCGGGAGGCAGGTAAGGAGAGCTTCCTCGTTCCTACGGCGTCACACGGAGCGATATGTGCTGCCGTAGGAACGAGGAACAACTTCGTTACTGCTGCAGTAACGATTTTTAAGAATGGACCCCCATGTCGCCGATTAGCGATTTTGCACGTTTTTGCAATGATGCAAAATCGCTTATCGGTGTCACACGCAACGGCATCGCTAATGCGGCCGGATGTGCGTCACCAATTCCGTGACCCCAACGACTCCGCATTAGCGATGTCGCAGCGTGTAAAGCCCCCTTTAGTCTACTTGCACACGCTGCAGGGGTTTTTTTCGCGTTTTTGTCTCGTTTTTTGTTGCAGTTTGTAGTCAGAACTTTCTGACATCTGACTTCCAAGCAAAGTCTATGAGAAGTCATATTTGCTATGCGCACGTTGCAGTTTATTTGTCAGCGTTTTTTTAGACAAAAATTTGTGACAGAAAGAAGCAAGTTCATTCTTTCTTGCGTTTTTGTCAACATTTGTCACCCATTGAAATCAATGAGGGAATCAAAAACGCAAGGAAAAATGCATGCTATCAAATTGGTGCGTTTGGCCTTCATTTTGCATGCGTTTTACCTGCAGTATTGTCAACAAAAACGCAGCTCACCAACTTAGTTCCAAAGTGACAAAATCAATGCTGGAGTGATTTTGGCATGCCGGTGTCCGTGTCGGTGCCCATATCAGTGTCAGTCTGTCTTGCGCTCTCTCCTTCTCTCCAAGCACTACATAATCACCGATCACCGGCTGTCACACTGCTCCCATGACTCTCATCTTTTTCTGGACCCCCTATTACCCAGATTGCCACCGAACCAGGGCAACTGGAAGAGATGAGTCGAGCGCCAGAATTGGCGCATCTTATGGATGCGCCACTTCTGGAGCGGCTGTGGGCTGCTATTGTTAGGCTGGAAAGGGGTGAAATAACAATGGCTCTTCCCACCCTAATAATATCAGCCCCAAGTTGTCGGCTGCACCTTGTCTGGCATTAGAAAAATGGGGGACCCCACGGGTTTTTTTTTCTTTTATTTCTTTTTTTTTAATAAATCAAATAAATAATTAATAAACAAGCATGGGATCCCCTCTATTTTTCATAACCAGCCAAGATACAGCACACACCTGAGGGTTGCAGCTGCTGCTGTTCCTGTGCTTGATATGAAAAATGAGGGGGACCCCACATCATTTCCCCCCCCCCCCCAAAAAAAAAAAAAAAAGCTAACCAAGCTGGCTATCCCTCTATCAAGCTATTCTGTTAATTCTTTCTATGTATTCTTTCTGTTCTTTCTTATTATCTAATCTATATGTTCTTATTATCTATCTAGCTATTCTTTCTATTTATTTTTCTATATCCATCTATTGTAGGTATCTATACATTATCCTATCCTATCATATTTTGTTTCTCCTTTAAAAAAACAGCAATAACAAGAACAAGCTAAAAATTCACCAAAAACGCACCTACATTGCAATAGGTTTTTTTTTTTGTAACATTTCCAGGCTCTCTCTGACAAGGTGCAGCTTTGGTTGCAGTTTATGTGCAGAAAAAACTGCAGCGTGCGCAAGTAGACTTACAATTAGTGGAAGTTGAAATAGGCTCAGGTAACACAGAGGGTGTTCTTGAAAAAGATTTATCAAATGTTAAAATAAAAACAAATGGTTAAAATTAAAAGGAGTGAAATTATGTAAACACTGACAGTGACGACACAACATCTCAGACTTGAGAATGCCCAATGGACTTAACAGTCCAGAGGCAGCAGGCTTTCCTACCTCAGCATAATAAAATGTAGAATTGAATGCTTATTAAAATAACAAGGGGAAAAAATGTTGTATTTCCATTTTTAAAGCCCCATAAATCAACAATCCCTTTATTCCTATCTGTGAGAAGAAGGGGAATCTTGGAACCTAAAGTCTTTTACCTTGCTTAAAACAAGCATTGGCAGCTTGAAAACAACCATGCTATACAAAGCTGGACAAGATAAAGAAAAATAGTTTTTCATAGGACAAAGTAGCTAAGTGCCAACAAAGTGACAGGCAGAAATACTCAAACTATAGAACAAAAAAAAAAAAAAAACCAAACAGGACCCCATAGTGATTAAAATATATGCAAAAATGTAACACTTTAAATGTGTCTGCATATATTTACTATTGTTGTTAGGCTGGACTCACACTAGCGTATATGTGATATGCTAATGACCCCGGCTCAGGCTTTGCTGCGAGTGTGAGCAGAGTGTCATGCGACTGTAGCCCGATCTTGCGATTGGGTCACAGCTGTGAAGTTGAGAGTGGGTGCTGCGAAGGAGAGGGAGGGGTTAATCCCCCCCCATCTCCTCCATTGTCAGCCTGTGCGTATATGGCACTGTACTGGGATAACATTCAAGTGCAGTCTGATATTTCTCTTGCACCTATTTACTTGAATGGGTGCGAGGGATACGGCTCTAGCAGAAAATTGCAGCATGCTGCCGCTTATCTCGCATCCAGAATCTGAATGTGAGAAAAGCTGGCCAACTGCTGTCCCTCAATAAGTAACATTGGTCAGAGTGCAATGTGAGAATTTCTCGCATTGCACTCGTCCGATTTTCACGCTCGTGTGAGCGTACCCTAAATATAAGACATCTCAGTGTCAAATTCTGAGCTAGGAAGGAGTCATAAGGTGTGCATAGAGGCATATTTTAGTACTTTTTATAAAATATATATGTGACAATGCAGGGATAGTACACAGGGAGGATGTTACAGTACATGGATAATGCACAGGGATGTTACAGTGCAGTGATAATACACAGGAATGTTACAGTACATGGATAATACACAGATGTGACAGTACAGGGGTAATACACAGGGATGTGACAGTACAGGGATAATACACACAGGGATGTTACAGTACAGGGATAATGCACAGGGATGTTACAGTACAGGGATAATGCACAGGGATGTTACAGTACAGGGATAATACACAGGGATGTTACAGTACAGGGATAATGCACAGGGATGTTACAGTACAGGGATAATACACAGGGATGTTACAGTACAGGGATAATGCACAGGGATAATACACACAGTGATGTCACAGTACAGGGATAATACACACAGTGATGTGACAGTACAGGGATAATACACACAATGATGTCACAGTACAGGGATAATACACACAGTGATGTCACAGTACAGGGATAATACACAGGGATAATACACACAGTGATGTCACTGTACAGGGATAATACACACAGTGATGTCACAGTACAGGGATAATACACAGGGATGTTACAGTACAGGGATAATACACAGGGATGTGACAGTACAGGGATAATACACAGGGATGTGACAGTACAGAGCACTTTCTTTCTGTAGTGTTACAGGCAGACATTTGTGTTTGTACATGATAATGCTCACCTGCTCCTTTGCTGTGAGAGATATTAGTGGCTCCCCTCTCTGCTGCACTTCCTGTCCTGTGCTTTTTCTTTCTGGTTCTTCTGCTCTCCGCTTCTCTTTGTGTGCTCTGCTCTCTGTTTGCTGTGCTGATTCTGTCCCTTCTGCCTTGTTGCTCTGCTAGGTTTTCTCTGGTCTCTGCTCATTATGCTCTCTGCTCCTTCATTGCTTCTTCTGCTCTGTGTTTTTCATCTTCCTATCTCCCGCGCTGTTCTGAACAAGCTCCGCCTCCTCTCCTGATTGACTGTTTGCCTCCTGCCATCTCTCACAGCTCTCCATTGGAAGAAAACGCTGCCGGGGACTCCCTCCTCTTCAGCAGAGGCTGCGCTGTGTGCAGTGTCTGCATATCGGTGTTGCAGCTAGCGTACGGCTATGAACAGTGCGGGCCCTCAATCAGCTGCTTGGTGACCTCCCTGGAGCAGCCGCCCGTGCTGGGAATTATGAAAGTGAAAGTGCATACAGAGCGGGCAGCCGTCACGGGGCCCCTTTCAGGTCCTGGGCCCCATAGCAGTGGCGTGGCCTGCCGCTATGGACGGTACGCCACTGTTCAGGACATAGCTTCATGTTTCTCACAGATACATAAGTCCATTCACTAGAAGTCATCAGTGGTTTGAAGAGGGATCCATACATGCAAGGTCACCAAACAATAGGAATCCGGATCTGAATATGGGAAAAATGGGAAAATCAAAATCCATATATAAAATAACAGGGCAGCCATGTATGAAGGAATGGGAAATGGACAAAAATGACCAAGAGGTAAAAAGAAGATGAAAAGAAAAATTTTAAAAAATGCACCAAGGATGCATTAAAAGGTGGTGGTGATGAAATAAATTATAAGAAAGATACGAAGGAGATGGTCTCATTCAGACCCCTAGGAACTAGGTTGTCCAAAGTGCTGATCCACCTTGGTTCGTGTTGCGCTAATTTTTTCTTTAAATCTCCCCCCCTAAATCCACCACTCACTGCGTCAATACCCCGAACAACTAATAGGGACGAATCACAACTGTGACGCACCCTAAAGTGTCGAGGTAAAGTCTTCAGGAGTGTTATGTCCTCCACTGTCCTGGCTGCCTCGATGTCACGCACATGCACCCTGATCCTGACTCGAAGCTCACGGGAGGTGAGTCCTACATAGATCAGGGAGCATGGGCATGTGGTGTAATATACCACGTGTGTGGTAGCACACGTGATATAGCGTCTAATATCAAATAATCTCTGGCCATCTGAGGAGGTGAAGGATTTCGTCCGAACCAGATTTTTGCAAGCCAAGTAGTGGCCGCACTTACAGTATAACAACCAAGGAGTGGGCCTTTAGAGCTGAAGGGGTTCTGGACGGGGGGGGACGTAATGGCTGTTAACCAACATGTCCCTCAGATTCCGGGAACGTCGTGCAGTCATGAGTGGGGCATCAGTCAGGAGTCCCGAAAGCATGGGATCAGAAAGTAGGATAGACCAATGTTTGGCTAAGATCTTCCTCATGGTGCCCCACTCATGATTCAACGTCCCAATGAATCTTAGTTCAGGCTCGGAGGGCTCAGTCTTGGGAGCATAAGAAAGGAGCCGAGATCTAGGTGTTTTCTTGGCTCTCACATACCCCCTCTTGATGACCCGGTTGCTATAACCACGGTCCCGGAAACGGCGCTTGAGGTCACAGGCCTGTGCTTCAAAAGAACGGTCCGATGAACAGATCCTCCTCATCCTCAGAAATTGGCCAGTCGGTATGGCACGGATAGTAGAGGGGGTATGGGCTAATGAAGCATGCAGCAGAGCGTTGACTGAAGTGTTCTTCCGGTGGACATCAGTCTGTATGAGGTGGTCAGAATCCACCTCAATCTTTATGTCCAGGAAGTCAACGCAACTGCTGCTATGCTTATACGTAAGTTTTATGTTGAAATCATTACAATTTAAATAGCCCATAAAGTTCTCGAGCTGCTCCACCGTGCCCTTCCAAAAAAACAAAATATCGTCAATATATCTCAGCCAGCACTGCATATGGGCGCTGGCACCCGCACCCTTGTCGCCAAAAACCAACCTCTCCCAGTAGCCCAGAAAGAGGTTGGCATATGAGGGTGCGCAGGCCGCGCCCATCGCAGTGCTGCGCCTCTGGAGATAAAATTGGTCCTTGAAAAGAAAAAAATTGTGTGTGAGGGCAAAGTGGAGCAGCTCAAGAACTAGATCCCCCATTTTGCCACACCGACTGTGCATCCCAAGGAAAAAGCAGACCGCCGCCAGACCATCCTCGTGTCTAATGCTTGTATACAGGCTCTCAACGTCAGATGTAACAATCAGAACATCCTCTTCCACAAAAATGCCGTCAATCCTGTTAAGGACGTCAGTAGTGTCCTTGACATAAGAGGGGAGTGTCTCAACGATAGGCTTCAAAAGATGGTCAATGAAGTGACATATCGGTTCACACAACCCCTCCATGCCGGACACTATCGGACGGCCTGGTGGATTGACGGCATCTTTGTGTATCTTTGGATAAAAGTATAGTGTGGGTATTTTAGAGGATTCGTTGAGAAGCCCGTCAAGCATCTTTTTGTCAATAATGCCCCAAGCGCAGTCTCCAGAATTTGTGTCAATTCTTTAGAAAAGGCAACCAAGCCGATGATAGGTCTCCTCACTATGTTGCCCTCCTTGTCCGCCGCTTTAATGACAACATCTTTATAGTACTGTAATTCCACCAAGGCATGCCGCTGTTTACATGTAAGGTTATCCTGCTTCCTTCATATCGAAATTTTCCGGAAGTCACTAACAACAAGCCTGGTGAAAATATCTATTGCTGGGCAGAGGGACAAGGGGGGGGGAACCTAGTAGACCTGGGTAGAAGTGTTTTTGGAAACACACCTGTTTCGGCCATCTCCTGCTCCTGTAGAAGGTCCTCCAAAACCTGAAGTGCATCTTTTTCCGCCTGACTCTCCACCTACATGGTGTTTCTATGGTACATCCTCCTCAACATCACCTTCCTCGCAAACAGGTTAATATCTTTTTGCGCTAAAAAGAAATCAAAACTGTTGGTGGGTGAGAAGGATAGACCAAAAGACAAAACCTCCAGCTGAGCATCCGTTAGGACACGATCAGAAAGGTTGATCACTTGAAGTTGGTCAGGAACATACTTGAGCGTCTTAGGCCAGGTTGATTGATGCCTATTCCGACTCTTAACCCTGGCTCCGACGCTCTGATCCGGGTCAAGTGTCGAGATGAGCGAACCGGTCCCGGTTCGGCTCGAGGTCGGATCGCCGAACGGAAGTCCCGTTCGAGTTCGGTTCGTCGAACGTTCGACAAACCGAACTCGAACCGCATTGGAAACAATGGCAGGCATTCACAAACACATAAAAACACCTAGAAAACACCCTCAAAGGTGTCCAAAAGGTGACAAACAACTCACAACACAACACAAACACATGGGAAAGTGACAAGGACATATACTCAAAAAAAAGTGGAGGACACACAGATATAGGCATGGCACGCCGTTCTAAAATCATGTAAAACACCGCAAGGTGACTCCAAGCGGAGTCTCCCTTTTTTCCAAAAATTGGGCCCCACACACACCCACCCCTTCAGTGGCAGCAGTTGTGCCCCAGTTGTACACTTCACAGCTAGATTTGCATCAAGCACATTCAAAAATACGCCATAATTAACCGTCCCCAGGATGACACCGGGGTAGGTAGCAGCAAAGTCTTTCCTGATCCCAGCTCTGTGCATCTTGGATCATTTATAAAAAACACATCAAGCAAGGGTTACTCCAAGCGGAGTCTCCCTTTTTTCCAAAAATTGGGCCCCACACACACCCACCCCTTCAGTGGCAGCAGTTGTGCCCCAGTTGTACACTTCATAGCTAGATTTGCATCAAGCACATTCAAAAATACGCCATAATTAACCGTCCCCAGGATGACACCGGGGTAGGTAGCAAAGTCTTTCCTGATCCCAGCTCTGTGCATCTTGGATCATTTATAAAAAAACACAGCAAGCAAGGGTTACTCCAAGCGGAGTCTCCCTTTTTTCCAAAAATTGGGCCCCACACACACCCACCCCTTCAGTGGCAGCAGTTGTGCCCCAGTTGTACACTTCACAGCTAGATTTGCATCAAGCACATTCAAAAATACGCCATAATTAACCGTCCCCAGGATGACCCCGGGTTAGGTAGCAAAGTCTTTCCTGATCCCAGCTCTGTTCATCTTGGCTCCTTTTAAAAAACACAGCAAGCAAGGGTTACTCCAAGCGGAGTCTCCCTTTTTTCCAAAAATTGGGCCCCACACACACCCACCCCTTCAGTGGCAGCAGTTGTGCCCCAGTTGTACACTTCACAGCTAGATTTGCATCAAGCACATTCAAAAATACGCCATAATTAACCGTCCCCAGGATGACACCGGGGTAGGTAGCAAAGTCTTTCCTGATCCCAGCTCTGTGCATCTTGGATCACTTATAAAAAACACAGCAAGCAAGGGTTACTCCAAGCGGAGTCTCCCTTTTTTCCAAAAATTGGGCCCCACACACACCCACCCCTTCAGTGGCAGCAGTTGTGCCCTCGTTGTACACTTCACAGCTAGATTTGCATCAAGCACATTCAAAAATACGCCATAATTAACAGTCCCCAGGATGACCCCGGGGTAGGTAGCAAAGTCTTTCCTGATCTCAGCTCTGTTCATCTTGGCTCCTTTTAAAAAACACAGCAAGCAAGGGTTACTCCAAGCGGAGTCTCCCTTTTTTCCAAAAATTGGGCCCCACACACACCCACCCCTTCAGTGGCAGCAGTTTTGCCCCAGTTGTACACTTCATAGCTAGATTTGCATCAAGCACATTCAAAAATACGCCATAATTAACCGTCCCCAGGATGACACCGGGGTAGGTAGCAAAGTCTTTCCTGATCCCAGCTCTGTGCATCTTGGATCATTTATAAAAAACACATCAAGCAAGGGTTACTCCAAGCGGAGTCTCCCTTTTTTCCAAAAATTGGGCCCCACACACACCCACCCCTTCAGTGGCAGCAGTTGTGCCCCAGTTGTACACTTCACAGCTAGAATTGCATCAAGCACATTCAAAAATACGCCATAATTAACCGTCCCCAGGATGACACCGGGGTAGGTAGCAAAGTCTTTCCTGATCCCAGCTCTGTTCATCTTGGCTCCTTTTAAAAAACACAGAAAGCAAGGGTTACTCCAAGCGGAGTCTCCCTTTTTTCCAAAAATTGGGCCCCACACACACCCACCCCTTCAGTGGCAGCAGTTGTGCCCCAGTTGTACACTTCATAGCTAGATTTGCATCAAGCACATTCAAAAATACGCCATAATTAACCGTCCCCAGGATGACACCGGGGTAGGTAGCAAAGTCTTTCCTGATCCCAGCTCTGTGCATCTTGGATCATTTATAAAAAACACAGCAAGCAAGGGTTACTCCAAGCGGAGTCTCCCTTTTTTCCAAAAATTGGGCCCCACACACACCCACCCCTTCAGTGGCAGCAGTTGTGCCCCAGTTGTACACTTCACAGCTAGATTTGCATCAAGCACATTCAAAAATACGCCATAATTAACCGTCCCCAGGATGACCCCGGGTTAGGTAGCAAAGTCTTTCCTGATCCCAGCTCTGTGCATCTTGGATCATTTATAAAAAACACAGCAAGCAAGGGTTACTCCAAGCGGAGTCTCCCTTTTTTCCAAAAATTGGGCCCCACACACACCCACCCCTTCAGTGGCAGCAGTTATGCCCCAGTTGTACACTTCACAGCTAGATTTGCATCAAGCACATTCAAAAATTCGCCATAATTAACCGTCCCCAGGATGACACCGGGGTAGGTAGCAAAGTCTTTCCTGATCCCAGCTCTGTGCATCTTGGATCATTTATAAAAAACACAGCAAGCAAGGGTTACTCCAAGCGGAGTCTCCCTTTTTTTCCAAAAATTGGGCCCCACACACACCCACCCCTTCAGTGGCAGCAGTTGTGCCCCAGTTGTACACTTCACAGCTAGATTTGCATCAAGCACATTCAAAAATACGCCATAATTAACCGTCCCCAGGATGACACCGGGGTAGGTAGCAAAGTCTTTCCTGATCCCAGCTCTGTGCATCTTGGATCATTTATAAAAAACACAGCAAGCAAGGGTTACTCCAAGCGGAGTCTCCCTTTTTTTCCAAAAATTGGGCCCCACACACACCCACCCATTCAGTGGCAGCACTTGTGCCCTAGTTGCAAACAGGATGTTTTGATTTGCATCAAGCACATTCCAAATCCACAAGCATTTACTTTCCCCAGGATGACACAGGGGTAGTAAATTCCTTCTGGATCCATGACTTGTTCATTTTGATGAACGTCAGTCTGTCCACATTGTCACTGGACAGACGCGTGCGCTTATCTGTCAGCACACACCCAGCAGCACTGAAGACACGTTCAGAGACAACGCTGGCAGCTGGACACGACAAAATCTCCAAGGCGTAACTGGATAGCTCTGGCCATTTTTCTAGATTTGAAGCCCAAAATGAGCAAGGCTCCATTTGCAAAGTCATGGCATCGATGTTCATTTGGAGATACTCCTGTATCATCCTCTCCAGCCGTTGACTATGTGTCAGACTTGTTGTCTCTGGTGGCCTTGCAAAGGAGGGTCTAAAAAAATTATGAAAAGATTCCATAAAATTGCTGTTACCAGCACCAGATACGGTCCTACTGGTACGGGTAGACTGTTGAAGATGACGAGACCGTCCCATGTTTGTCAAGTTACAACTGGGAGAATCACTCCCTGCACCTGCACGGTTGTTTGGTGGAAAAGCCGAGCTAAGATCGAGTAACAGCTTCTGCTGATACTCCTGCATACGTGCGTCCCTTTCTATGGCTGGAATTATGTCACAAAATTTGGACTTGTACCGGGGATCTAATAGTGTGGCAATCCAGTAGTCATCATCACTTCTAATTTTGACAATACGAGGGTCATGTTGGAGGTAGTGCAACAAGAAGGCACTCATGTGTCTTGCGCAGCCATGCGGACCAAGTCCACGCTGTGTTTGTGGCATAGAGGTGCTAACCGTTCTTTCTTCCTCTGACATCTCCCCCAACCTCTTTCAACAGAAATTTGACCAAGGTCTCCCTCATCTGCTGAGTCTTCCATGTCCATGGACAGTTCGTCCTCCATTTCTTCATGTTCTTCTGCACCTTCCTCAACATTTAGCCTGCTACCATGCGCCCTTGTTGATCCCTGTCCCCCATAGTCCCATGCCTGCCGCGTTGGTGATGATGAACGTCTGGACCTTGGTGATGTTGTTGTCCCTTGCGCATATGAATCCTCCTGTAGTTCCTCCCCTTCCTGTTGTCCCACCCCCTGACTTCGAATAGTGTTTAGCGTGTGCTCCAGCATGTAAATGACTGGAATTGTCATGCTGATAATGGCATTGTCAGCGCTAAACATATTCGTCGCCATGTCGAAACTGTGCAGAAGGGTGCATAGGTCCTTGATCTGAGACCACTCCATCAGGGTGATCTGCCCCACCTCTGCATCTCGTTGGCCCAGGCTATACGTCATGACGTATTGCACCATGGCTCGGCGGTGCTGCCACAGTCGCTGTAACATGTGGAGAGTTGAATTCCAGCGTGTCGCCACATCGAATTTCAGGCGATGAACCGGCAGGCCGAAAGACTTCTGGAGCGATGCAAGTCGCTCAGCTGCGGCGCTTGAACGGCGAAAGTGAGCAGACAGTTTTCGTGCCCTGTTCAGAAGGCCATCTAGGCCGGGATAGTGTGTTAAGAATTGCTGGACAACAAGGTTCAACACGTGAGCCATACAAGGCACGTGTGTCACCTTGCCCAGGCGAAGGGCCGCACCCAGGTTTGCAGCATTGTCGCACACGGCCTTACCAGGCTGCAGGTTGAGCGGAGACAACCATTTATTAAACTCGGACCGCAGAGCTGACCACAACTCCTCAGCTGTGTGACTCTTCTTCCCAAGACATGTCAAGCTAAAGACCGCCTGATGCCGTTGCGCTCTGCTGCCAGCATAGTAATGAGGCGTGCGTGATTCCTTCTGCGCAGTGAGAACGCTGGTGGCCTGACCAGGCAGGCTTGGGGCGGAGGTGGAGGACCCAGATGAGGTGGAGGAGGCAGAAGCAGTGGCGGAACTTGGACAGACAGAGGATTGACACACAAGTCGTGGGGACGGCAAGACTTGTGCAGCAGACCCTTCACCATCTATCACCATAGTTACCCAGTGCCCAGTCAGCGACATGTAACGTCCCTGTCCATGCTTACTGGTCCAAGTATCGGTGGTGAAATGCACCCGTTCACACACAGAGTTTCTCAAGGAAGCGGTGATGTTGTGTGCGACATGCTGGTGTAGCGCGGGCACACCTATCTTAGAGAAGTAGTGGCGACTAGGCATCTGGTACTGGGGCACAGCGACAGACATAAGGTCTCTAAAATCCTGTGTGTCCACTAGGCGGAAAGGCAGCATTTCGGTAGCCAAGAGCTTACAGAGGGATAGAGTCAACCTCTTAGCTTTGTCATGGGTCGCAGGAAGTGGCCTTTTATTTGACCACATTTGAGGGGCAGAGATCTGGCTGCTGTGTGTAGACGGTGTTGAGTAGGGTGTCCCTGGAAAAATGCAGGTTTGTGAGGAAAGTGCAGGCGGAGACCTGATGTTGCCTTCCTCCAACGTTGGTGCTATCGATGTCTGAGAGAGCTGTACACACTCACTTGTTTCCCCTTCTAAACCAACTGACGACCTACCAAGCAAACTGCCTGTTGCGGTTACAGTGGTGGAAGTTGTGCGTGGAAAAACAGGTGTGACAGCTGTCCCCACAGTCATAGAAGATGAAGAGCGCGCGGATGCACTGGAAGGGGCAGGCGGTGGATGGTTCGCTCAACTAGGCCGCATTGCAGCAAGGTGAGCTTCCCACCGGGACATATGATATTTATTCATGTGACGATTCATGGAAGAAGTTGTCAAACTGCTGAGGTTTTGACCTCTACTAATAGAACCATGACAAATTTTACAGATCACATAATTTGGGCGATCTTTTGCTATGTCAAAAAAGGACCAGGCTAGGCAAGGCTTAGAGGGCATGCGACCTGTTGATCCACCCCGACTAGTGCTCAGAGGCAGAGTGGTGGCTGAGGATGCAGTTGTAGACGTGCTACCAGTACTCTGACTCTGTCCAGGAAGGCGCAAGGTAACTTCGTCATCAGTTGCATCCTCCTCCACTACCTCTGTTGACCTCCTCGAGTGCCTGACTGTGGGTTGACAGTAGGTGGGATCTAGAACTTCATCATCAATTGTTGTGTTTGCACTCCCCTCCCCCTCAGACCGAGCCTCTTCTTGCCCTGACCGAATATTTAAGTTGTCATCCCAATCGGGTATCTGCGTCTCATCTTCATCAGTATGTTCCTCATTGTCTATAACCACAGGTGTTACAGTTTGTGACAAAGGGTCAACATTATGCTCAGAAACTTGGTCCTCACGGCCTGAATCAGAGTCACAAAGGTTCTGGGCATCACTGCAGACCATTTCATGTTCTGTACTCACTGTAGCTTGTGAGCAGACCTCTGATTCCCAGGCTATAGTGTGACTGAACAGCTCTGCAGACTCAGCCATCTCAGTTCCACCATACTGTGCAGGGCTGATGGAGACTTCAGAGCTGGGAGAAAGCAAGTTTGATTGGGATGACAACTCAGAGGACTGGTGTTTTTTGGATGCGGTACTTGAAGTGGCTGAGAGGGCACTTGTTGGACCACTTGAGATTCATTCAAGCATTTTCCTTTTTTGGCCATTATCTACCTTTGTTCCTGTTGTTCGTGTCCGTAAAAAAGGGAGCACATTGGATTGTCCACGGTAAGTAGTAGACATCTTACTTTTGCTGGTAGATGGTCTATCTTCAGCAGATAATAATAGAGCTTTGCCACCTTCCCCACGGACAAACCCTTTTTTTCCTTTTCCACCACGCCTCTTCCCCTTTCCACCAGCATCTGTCATTTTGCCACTCATGTTGATTGCGACAAGATTGTGCACTGAAAATGTGGTAGTAAAAATTGAGAGGGGCTGTAAGTTGCAGCGGTGGTCTAGCTTTATTAACAGCAGAATAATAAAGAATAAATATCCCTGACAATGCAACTACGGCCCTTAAACTGGCAGCATAAATTGCTAGTATAATGGCTTAGTTATAATGAGTTGGAGTGTGCAATGCAGGCAGACGTGCTGCAAATATCTTTGCACTAGTGGGACTAGACAAAAGTCCAATCGCCACATTTAGGATGCCACTAGGTACACTGAGTGTTTGCTAGTATAATGGCCTAGTTATAATGAGTTGGAGTGTGCAATGCAGGCAGACATGCTGCAAATATCTTTGCACTAGTGGGACTAGACAAAAGTCCAATAGCCACGTTTAGGATGCCACTAGGTACACTGAGTGTTTGCTAGTATAATGGCTTAGTTATAATGAGTTGGAGTGTGCAATGCAGGCAGACGTGCTGCAAATATCTTTGCACTAGTGGGACTAGACAAAAGTCCAATCGCCACGTTTAGGATGCCACTAGGTACACTGAGTGTTTGCTAGTATAATGGCTTAGTTATAATGAGTTGGAGTGTGCAATGCAGGCAGACGTGCTGCAAATATCTTTGCACTAGTGGGACTAGACAAAAGTCCAATAGCCACGTTTAGGATGCCACTAGGTACACTGAGTGTTTGCTAGTATAATGGCTTAGTTATAATGAGTTGGAGTGTGCAATGCAGGCAGACGTGCTGCAAATATCTTTGCACTAGTGGGACTAGACAAAAGTCCAATAGCCACGTTTAGGATGCCACTAGGTACACTGAGTGTTTGCTAGTATAATGGCTTAGTTATAATGAGTTGGAGTGTGCAATGCAGGCAGACGTGCTGCAAATATCTTTGCACTAGTGGGACTAGACAAAAGTCCAATAGCCACGTTTAGGATGCCACTCGGTACACTGAGTGTTTGCTAGTATAATGGCTTATTTATAATGAGTTGGAGTGTGTAATGCAGGCAGACGTGCTGCAAATATCTTTGCACTAGTGGGACTAGACAAAAGTCCAATAGCCACGTTTAGGATGCCACTAAGTACACTGAGTGTTTGCTAGTATAATGGCTTAGTTATAATGAGTTGGAGTGTGCAATGCAGGCAGACGTGCTGCAAATATCTTTGCACTAGTGGGACTAGACAAAAGTCCAATCGCCACGTTTAGGATGCCACTAGGTACACTGAGTGTTTGCTAGTATAATGGCTTAGTTATAATGAGTTGGAGTGTGCAATGCAGGCAGACGTGCTGCAAATATCTTTGCACTAGTGGGACTAGACAAAAGTCCAATAGCCACGTTTAGGATGCCACTAGGTACACTGAGTGTTTGCTAGTATAATGGCTTAGTTATAATGAGTTGGAGTGTGCAATGCAGGCAGACGTGCTGCAAATATCTTTGCACTAGTGGGACTAGACAAAAGTCCAATCGCCACGTTTAGGATGCCACTAGGTACACTGAGTGTTTGCTAGTATAATGGCTTAGTTATAATGAGTTGGAGTGTGCAATGCAGGCAGACGTGCTGCAAATATCTTTGCACTAGTGGGACTAGACAAAAGTCCAATAGCCACGTTTAGGATGCCACTAGGTACACTGAGTGTTTGCTAGTATAATGGCTTAGTTATAATGAGTTGGAGTGTGCAATGCAGGCAGACGTGCTCCAAATATCTTTGCACTAGTGGGACTAGACAAAAGTCCAATAGCCACGTTTAGGATGCCACTAGGTACACTGAGTGTTTGCTAGTATAATGGCTTAGTTATAATGAGTTGGAGTGTGCAATGCAGGCAGACGTGCTGCAAATATCTTTGCACTAGTGGGACTAGACAAAAGTCCAATAGCCACGTTTAGGATGCCACTAGGTACACTGAGTGTTTGCTAGTATAATGGCTTAGTTATAATGAGTTGGAGTGTGCAATGCAGGCAGACGTGCTGCAAATATCTTTGCACTAGTGGGACTAGACGAAAGTCCAATCGCCACGTTTAGGATGCCACTAGGTACACTGAGTGTTTGCTAGTATAATGGCTTAGTTATAATGAGTTGGAGTGTGCAATGCAGGCAGACGTGCTGCAAATATCTTTGCACTAGTGGGACTAGACAAAAGTCCAATAGCCACGTTTAGGATGCCACTAGGTACACTGAGTGTTTGCTAGTATAATGGCTTAGTTACAATGAGTTGGAGTGTGCAATGCAGGCAGACGTGCTGCAAATATCTTTGCACTAGTGGGACCAGACAAAAGTCCAATCGCCACGTTTAGGATGCCACTAGGTACACTGAGTGTTTGCTAGTATAATGGCTTAGTTATAATGAGTTGGAGTGTGCAATGCAGGCAGACGTGCTGCAAATATCTTTGCACTAGTGGGACTAGACAAAAGTCCAATAGCCATGTTTAGGATGCCACTCGGTACACTGAGTGTTTGCTAGTATAATGGCTTAGTTATAATGAGTTGGAGTGTGTAATGCAGGCAGACGTGCTGCAAATATCTTTGCACTAGTGGGACTAGACAAAAGTCCAATAGCCACGTTTAGGATGCCACTAAGTACACTGAGTGTTTGCTAGTATAATGGCTTAGTTATAATGAGTTGGAGTGTGCAATGCAGGCAGACGTGCTGCAAATATCTTTGCACTAGTGGGACTAGACAAAAGTCCAATCGCCACGTTTAGGATGCCACTAGGTACACTGAGTGTTTGCTAGTATAATGGCTTAGTTATAATGAGTTGGAGTGTGCAATGCAGGCAGACGTGCTGCAAATATCTTTGCACTAGTGGGACTAGACAAAAGTCCAATAGCCACGTTTAGGATGCCACTAGGTACACTGAGTGTTTGCTAGTATAATGGCTTAGTTATAATGAGTTGGAGTGTGCAATGCAGGCAGACGTGCTGCAAATATCTTTGCACTAGTGGGACTAGACAAAAGTCCAATCGCCACGTTTAGGATGCCACTAGGTACACTGAGTGTTTGCTAGTATAATGGCTTAGTTATAATGAGTTGGAGTGTGCAATGCAGGCAGACGTGCTGCAAATATCTTTGCACTAGTGGGACTAGACAAAAGTCCAATAGCCACGTTTAGGATGCCACTAGGTACACTGAGTGTTTGCTAGTATAATGGCTTAGTTATAATGAGTTGGAGTGTGCAATGCAGGCAGACGTGCTGCAAATATCTTTGCACTAGTGGGACTAGACAAAAGTCCAATAGCCACGTTTAGGATGCCACTAGGTACACTGAGTGTTTGCTAGTATAATGGCTTAGTTATAATGAGTTGGAGTGTGCAATGCAGGCAGACGTGCTGCAAATATCTTTGCACTAGTGGGACTAGACAAAAGTCCAATAGCCACGTTTAGGATGCCACTAGGTACACTGAGTGTTTGCTAGTATAATGGCTTAGTTATAATGAGTTGGAGTGTGCAATGCAGGCAGACGTGCTGCAAATATCTTTGCACTAGTGGGACTAGACGAAAGTCCAATCGCCACGTTTAGGATGCCACTAGGTACACTGAGTGTTTGCTAGTATAATGGCTTAGTTATAATGAGTTGGAGTGTGCAATGCAGGCAGACGTGCTGCAAATATCTTTGCACTAGTGGGACTAGACAAAAGTCCAATAGCCACGTTTAGGATGCCACTAGGTACACTGAGTGTTTGCTAGTATAATGGCTTAGTTACAATGAGTTGGAGTGTGCAATGCAGGCAGACGTGCTGCAAATATCTTTGCACTAGTGGGACCAGACAAAAGTCCAATCGCCACGTTTAGGATGCCACTAGGTACACTGAGTGTTTGCTAGTATAATGGCTTAGTTATAATGAGTTGGAGTGTGCAATGCAGGCAGACGTGCTGCAAATATCTTTGCACTAGTGGGACTAGACAAAAGTCCAATAGCCACGTTTAGGATGCCACTAGGTACACTGAGTGTTTGCTAGTATAATGGCTTAGTTACAATGAGTTGGAGTGTGCAATGCAGGCAGACGTGCTGCAAATATCTTTGCACTAGTGGGACCAGACAAAAGTCCAATCGCCACGTTTAGGATGCCACTAGGTACACTGAGTGTTTGCTAGTATAATGGCTTAGTTATAATGAGTTGGAGTGTGCAATGCAGGCAGACGTGCTGCAAATATCTTTGCACTAGTGGGACTAGACAAAAGTCCAATAGCCACGTTTAGGATGCCACTAGGTACACTGAGTGTTTGCTAGTATAATGGCTTAGTTATAATGAGTTGGAGTGTGCAATGCAGGCAGACGTGCTGCAAATATCTTTGCACTAGTGGGACTAGACAAAGGTCCAATCGCCACGTTTAGGATGCCACTAGGTACACTGAGTGTTTGCTAGTATAATGGCTTAGTTATAATGAGTTGGAGTGTGCAATGCAGGCAGACGTGCTGCAAATATCTTTGCACTAGTGGGACTAGACAAAAGTCCAATAGCCACGCTTAGGATGCCACTAGGTACACTGAGTGTTTGCTAGTATAATGGCTTAGTTATAATGAGTTGGAGTGTGCAATGCAGGCAGACGTGCTGCAAATATCTTTGCACTAGTGGGACTAGACAAAAGTCCAATAGCCACGTTTAGGATGCCACTAGGTACACTGAGTGTTTGCTAGTATAATGGCTTAGTTATAATGAATTGGAGTGTGCAATGCAGGCAGACGTGCTGCAAATATCTTTGCACTAGTGGGACTAGACAAAAGTCCAATCGCCACGTTTAGGATGCCACTAGGTACACTGAGTGTTTGCTAGTATAATGGCTTAGTTATAATGAGTTGGAGTGTGCAATGCAGGCAGACGTGCTGCAAATATCTTTGCACTAGTGGGACTAGACAAAAGTCCAATAGCCACGTTTAGGATGCCACTAGGTACACTGAGTGTTTGCTAGTATAATGGCTTAGTTATAATGAGTTGGAGTGTGCAATGCAGGCAGACGTGCTGCAAATATCTTTGCACTAGTGGGACTAGACAAAAGTCCAATAGCCACGTTTAGGATGCCACTAGGTACACTGAGTGTTTGCTAGTATAATGGCTTAGTTATAATGAGTTGGAGTGTGCAATGCAGGCAGACGTGCTGCAAATATCTTTGCACTAGTGGGACTAGACGAAAGTCCAATCGCCACGTTTAGGATGCCACTAGGTACACTGAGTGTTTGCTAGTATAATGGCTTAGTTATAATGAGTTGGAGTGTGCAATGCAGGCAGACGTGCTGCAAATATCTTTGCACTAGTGGGACTAGACAAAAGTCCAATAGCCACGTTTAGGATGCCACTAGGTACACTGAGTGTTTGCTAGTATAATGGCTTAGTTACAATGAGTTGGAGTGTGCAATGCAGGCAGACGTGCTGCAAATATCTTTGCACTAGTGGGACTAGACAAAAGTCCAATAGCCACGTTTAGGATGCCACTAAGTACACTGAGTGTTTGCTAGTATAATGGCTTAGTTATAATGAGTTGGAGTGTGCAATGCAGGCAGACGTGCTGCAAATATCTTTGCACTAGTGGGACTAGACAAAAGTCCAATCGCCACGTTTAGGATGCCACTAGGTACACTGAGTGTTTGCTAGTATAATGGCTTAGTTATAATGAGTTGGAGTGTGCAATGCAGGCAGACGTGCTGCAAATATCTTTGCACTAGTGGGACTAGACAAAAGTCCAATAGCCACGTTTAGGATGCCACTAGGTACACTGAGTGTTTGCTAGTATAATGGCTTAGTTATAATGAGTTGGAGTGTGCAATGCAGGCAGACGTGCTGCAAATATCTTTGCACTAGTGGGACTAGACAAAAGTCCAATCGCCACGTTTAGGATGCCACTAGGTACACTGAGTGTTTGCTAGTATAATGGCTTAGTTATAATGAGTTGGAGTGTGCAATGCAGGCAGACGTGCTGCAAATATCTTTGCACTAGTGGGACTAGACAAAAGTCCAATAGCCACGTTTAGGATGCCACTAGGTACACTGAGTGTTTGCTAGTATAATGGCTTAGTTATAATGAGTTGGAGTGTGCAATGCAGGCAGACGTGCTGCAAATATCTTTGCACTAGTGGGACTAGACAAAAGTCCAATAGCCACGTTTAGGATGCCACTAGGTACACTGAGTGTTTGCTAGTATAATGGCTTAGTTATAATGAGTTGGAGTGTGCAATGCAGGCAGACGTGCTGCAAATATCTTTGCACTAGTGGGACTAGACAAAAGTCCAATAGCCACGTTTAGGATGCCACTAGGTACACTGAGTGTTTGCTAGTATAATGGCTTAGTTATAATGAGTTGGAGTGTGCAATGCAGGCAGACGTGCTGCAAATATCTTTGCACTAGTGGGACTAGACGAAAGTCCAATCGCCACGTTTAGGATGCCACTAGGTACACTGAGTGTTTGCTAGTATAATGGCTTAGTTATAATGAGTTGGAGTGTGCAATGCAGGCAGACGTGCTGCAAATATCTTTGCACTAGTGGGACTAGACAAAAGTCCAATAGCCACGTTTAGGATGCCACTAGGTACACTGAGTGTTTGCTAGTATAATGGCTTAGTTACAATGAGTTGGAGTGTGCAATGCAGGCAGACGTGCTGCAAATATCTTTGCACTAGTGGGACCAGACAAAAGTCCAATCGCCACGTTTAGGATGCCACTAGGTACACTGAGTGTTTGCTAGTATAATGGCTTAGTTATAATGAGTTGGAGTGTGCAATGCAGGCAGACGTGCTGCAAATATCTTTGCACTAGTGGGACTAGACAAAAGTCCAATAGCCACGTTTAGGATGCCACTAGGTACACTGAGTGTTTGCTAGTATAATGGCTTAGTTACAATGAGTTGGAGTGTGCAATGCAGGCAGACGTGCTGCAAATATCTTTGCACTAGTGGGACCAGACAAAAGTCCAATCGCCACGTTTAGGATGCCACTAGGTACACTGAGTGTTTGCTAGTATAATGGCTTAGTTATAATGAGTTGGAGTGTGCAATGCAGGCAGACGTGCTGCAAATATCTTTGCACTAGTGGGACTAGACAAAAGTCCAATAGCCACGTTTAGGATGCCACTAGGTACACTGAGTGTTTGCTAGTATAATGGCTTAGTTATAATGAGTTGGAGTGTGCAATGCAGGCAGACGTGCTGCAAATATCTTTGCACTAGTGGGACTAGACAAAGGTCCAATCGCCACGTTTAGGATGCCACTAGGTACACTGAGTGTTTGCTAGTATAATGGCTTAGTTATAATGAGTTGGAGTGTGCAATGCAGGCAGACGTGCTGCAAATATCTTTGCACTAGTGGGACTAGACAAAAGTCCAATAGCCACGCTTAGGATGCCACTAGGTACACTGAGTGTTTGCTAGTATAATGGCTTAGTTATAATGAGTTGGAGTGTGCAATGCAGGCAGACGTGCTGCAAATATCTTTGCACTAGTGGGACTAGACAAAAGTCCAATAGCCACGTTTAGGATGCCACTAGGTACACTGAGTGTTTGCTAGTATAATGGCTTAGTTATAATGAGTTGGAGTGTGCAATGCAGGCAGACGTGCTGCAAATATCTTTGCACTAGTGGGACTAGACAAAAGTCCAATAGCCACGTTTAGGATGCCACTAGGTACACTGAGTGTTTGCTAGTATAATGGCTTAGTTATAATGAATTGGAGTGTGCAATGCAGGCAGACATGCTGCAAATATCTTTGCACTAGTGGGACTAGACAAAAGTCCAATCGCCACGTTTAGGATGCCACTAGGTACACTGAGTGTTTGCTAGTATAATGGCTTAGTTATAATGAGTTGGAGTGTGCAATGCAGGCAGACGTGCTGCAAATATCTTTGCACTAGTGGGACTAGACAAAAGTCCAATAGCCACGTTTAGGATGCCACTAGGTACACTGAGTGTTTGCTAGTATAATGGCTTAGTTATAATGAGTTGGAGTGTGCAATGCAGGCAGACGTGCTGCAAATATCTTTGCACTAGTGGGACTAGACAAAAGTCCAATAGCCACGTTTAGGATGCCACTAGGTACACTGAGTGTTTGCTAGTATAATGGCTTAGTTATAATGAGTTGGAGTGTGCAATGCAGGCAGACGTGCTGCAAATATCTTTGCACTAGTGGGACTAGACGAAAGTCCAATCGCCACGTTTAGGATGCCACTAGGTACACTGAGTGTTTGCTAGTATAATGGCTTAGTTATAATGAGTTGGAGTGTGCAATGCAGGCAGACGTGCTGCAAATATCTTTGCACTAGTGGGACTAGACAAAAGTCCAATAGCCACGTTTAGGATGCCACTAGGTACACTGAGTGTTTGCTAGTATAATGGCTTAGTTACAATGAGTTGGAGTGTGCAATGCAGGCAGACGTGCTGCAAATATCTTTGCACTAGTGGGACCAGACAAAAGTCCAATCGCCACGTTTAGGATGCCACTAGGTACACTGAGTGTTTGCTAGTATAATGGCTTAGTTATGAGTTGGAGTGTGCAATGCAGGCAGACGTGCTGCAAATATCTTTGCACTAGTGGGACTAGACAAAAGTCCAATAGCCACGTTTAGGATGCCACTCGGTACACTGAGTGTTTGCTAGTATAATGGCTTAGTTATAATGAGTTGGAGTGTGTAATGCAGGCAGACGTGCTGCAAATATCTTTGCACTAGTGGGACTAGACAAAAGTCCAATAGCCACGTTTAGGATGCCACTAAGTACACTGAGTGTTTGCTAGTATAATGGCTTAGTTATAATGAGTTGGAGTGTGCAATGCAGGCAGACGTGCTGCAAATATCTTTGCACTAGTGGGACTAGACAAAAGTCCAATCGCCACGTTTAGGATGCCACTAGGTACACTGAGTGTTTGCTAGTATAATGGCTTAGTTATAATGAGTTGGAGTGTGCAATGCAGGCAGACGTGCTGCAAATATCTTTGCACTAGTGGGACTAGACAAAAGTCCAATAGCCACGTTTAGGATGCCACTAGGTACACTGAGTGTTTGCTAGTATAATGGCTTAGTTATAATGAGTTGGAGTGTGCAATGCAGGCAGACGTGCTGCAAATATCTTTGCACTAGTGGGACTAGACAAAAGTCCAATCGCCACGTTTAGGATGCCACTAGGTACACTGAGTGTTTGCTAGTATAATGGCTTAGTTATAATGAGTTGGAGTGTGCAATGCAGGCAGACGTGCTGCAAATATCTTTGCACTAGTGGGACTAGACAAAAGTCCAATAGCCACGTTTAGGATGCCACTAGGTACACTGAGTGTTTGCTAGTATAATGGCTTAGTTATAATGAGTTGGAGTGTGCAATGCAGGCAGACGTGCTGCAAATATCTTTGCACTAGTGGGACTAGACAAAAGTCCAATAGCCACGTTTAGGATGCCACTAGGTACACTGAGTGTTTGCTAGTATAATGGCTTAGTTATAATGAGTTGGAGTGTGCAATGCAGGCAGACGTGCTGCAAATATCTTTGCACTAGTGGGACTAGACGAAAGTCCAATCGCCACGTTTAGGATGCCACTAGGTACACTGAGTGTTTGCTAGTATAATGGCTTAGTTATAATGAGTTGGAGTGTGCAATGCAGGCAGACGTGCTGCAAATATCTTTGCACTAGTGGGACTAGACAAAAGTCCAATAGCCACGTTTAGGATGCCACTAGGTACACTGAGTGTTTGCTAGTATAATGGCTTAGTTACAATGAGTTGGAGTGTGCAATGCAGGCAGACGTGCTGCAAATATCTTTGCACTAGTGGGACCAGACAAAAGTCCAATCGCCACGTTTAGGATGCCACTAGGTACACTGAGTGTTTGCTAGTATAATGGCTTAGTTATAATGAGTTGGAGTGTGCAATGCAGGCAGACGTGCTGCAAATATCTTTGCACTAGTGGGACTAGACAAAAGTCCAATAGCCACGTTTAGGATGCCACTAGGTACACTGAGTGTTTGCTAGTATAATGGCTTAGTTACAATGAGTTGGAGTGTGCAATGCAGGCAGACGTGCTGCAAATATCTTTGCACTAGTGGGACCAGACAAAAGTCCAATCGCCACGTTTAGGATGCCACTAGGTACACTGAGTGTTTGCTAGTATAATGGCTTAGTTATAATGAGTTGGAGTGTGCAATGCAGGCAGACGTGCTGCAAATATCTTTGCACTAGTGGGACTAGACAAAAGTCCAATAGCCACGTTTAGGATGCCACTAGGTACACTGAGTGTTTGCTAGTATAATGGCTTAGTTATAATGAGTTGGAGTGTGCAATGCAGGCAGACGTGCTGCAAATATCTTTGCACTAGTGGGACTAGACAAAGGTCCAATCGCCACGTTTAGGATGCCACTAGGTACACTGAGTGTTTGCTAGTATAATGGCTTAGTTATAATGAGTTGGAGTGTGCAATGCAGGCAGACGTGCTGCAAATATCTTTGCACTAGTGGGACTAGACAAAAGTCCAATAGCCACGCTTAGGATGCCACTAGGTACACTGAGTGTTTGCTAGTATAATGGCTTAGTTATAATGAGTTGGAGTGTGCAATGCAGGCAGACGTGCTGCAAATATCTTTGCACTAGTGGGACTAGACAAAAGTCCAATAGCCACGTTTAGGATGCCACTAGGTACATTGAGTGTTTGCTAGTATAATGGCTTAGTTATAATGAGTTGGAGTGTGCAATGCAGGCAGACGTGCTGCAAATATCTTTGCACTAGTGGGACTAGACAAAAGTCCAATAGCCACGTTTAGGATGCCACTAGGTACACTGAGTGTTTGCTAGTATAATGGCTTAGTTATAATGAATTGGAGTGTGCAATGCAGGCAGACGTGCTGCAAATATCTTTGCACTAGTGGGACTAGACAAAAGTCCAATCGCCACGTTTAGGATGCCACTAGGTACACTGAGTGTTTGCTAGTATAATGGCTTAGTTATAATGAGTTGGAGTGTGCAATGCAGGCAGACGTGCTGCAAATATCTTTGCACTAGTGGGACTAGACAAAAGTCCAATAGCCACGTTTAGGATGCCACTAGGTACACTGAGTGTTTGCTAGTATAATGGCTTAGTTATAATGAGTTGGAGTGTGCAATGCAGGCAGACGTGCTGCAAATATCTTTGCACTAGTGGGACTAGACAAAAGTCCAATAGCCACGTTTAGGATGCCACTAGGTACACTGAGTGTTTGCTAGTATAATGGCTTAGTTATAATGAGTTGGAGTGTGCAATGCAGGCAGACGTGCTGCAAATATCTTTGCACTAGTGGGACTAGACGAAAGTCCAATCGCCACGTTTAGGATGCCACTAGGTACACTGAGTGTTTGCTAGTATAATGGCTTAGTTATAATGAGTTGGAGTGTGCAATGCAGGCAGACGTGCTGCAAATATCTTTGCACTAGTGGGACTAGACAAAAGTCCAATAGCCACGTTTAGGATGCCACTAGGTACACTGAGTGTTTGCTAGTATAATGGCTTAGTTACAATGAGTTGGAGTGTGCAATGCAGGCAGACGTGCTGCAAATATCTTTGCACTAGTGGGACCAGACAAAAGTCCAATCGCCACGTTTAGGATGCCACTAGGTACACTGAGTGTTTGCTAGTATAATGGCTTAGTTATGAGTTGGAGTGTGCAATGCAGGCAGACGTGCTGCAAATATCTTTGCACTAGTGGGACTAGACAAAAGTCCAATAGCCACGTTTAGGATGCCACTCGGTACACTGAGTGTTTGCTAGTATAATGGCTTAGTTATAATGAGTTGGAGTGTGTAATGCAGGCAGACGTGCTGCAAATATCTTTGCACTAGTGGGACTAGACAAAAGTCCAATAGCCACGTTTAGGATGCCACTAAGTACACTGAGTGTTTGCTAGTATAATGGCTTAGTTATAATGAGTTGGAGTGTGCAATGCAGGCAGACGTGCTGCAAATATCTTTGCAGTAGTGGGACTAGACAAAAGTCCAATCGCCACGTTTAGGATGCCACTAGGTACACTGAGTGTTTGCTAGTATAATGGCTTAGTTATAATGAGTTGGAGTGTGCAATGCAGGCAGACGTGCTGCAAATATCTTTGCACTAGTGGGACTAGACAAAAGTCCAATAGCCACGTTTAGGATGCCACTAGGTACACTGAGTGTTTGCTAGTATAATGGCTTAGTTATAATGAGTTGGAGTGTGCAATGCAGGCAGACGTGCTGCAAATATCTTTGCACTAGTGGGACTAGACAAAAGTCCAATCGCCACGTTTAGGATGCCACTAGGTACACTGAGTGTTTGCTAGTATAATGGCTTAGTTATAATGAGTTGGAGTGTGCAATGCAGGCAGACGTGCTGCAAATATCTTTGCACTAGTGGGACTAGACAAAAGTCCAATAGCCACGTTTAGGATGCCACTAGGTACACTGAGTGTTTGCTAGTATAATGGCTTAGTTATAATGAGTTGGAGTGTGCAATGCAGGCAGACGTGCTGCAAATATCTTTGCACTAGTGGGACTAGACAAAAGTCCAATAGCCACGTTTAGGATGCCACTAGGTACACTGAGTGTTTGCTAGTATAATGGCTTAGTTATAATGAGTTGGAGTGTGCAATGCAGGCAGACGTGCTGCAAATATCTTTGCACTAGTGGGACTAGACAAAAGTCCAATAGCCACGTTTAGGATGCCACTAGGTACACTGAGTGTTTGCTAGTATAATGGCTTAGTTATAATGAGTTGGAGTGTGCAATGCAGGCAGACGTGCTGCAAATATCTTTGCACTAGTGGGACTAGACGAAAGTCCAATCGCCACGTTTAGGATGCCACTAGGTACACTGAGTGTTTGCTAGTATAATGGCTTAGTTATAATGAGTTGGAGTGTGCAATGCAGGCAGACGTGCTGCAAATATCTTTGCACTAGTGGGACTAGACAAAAGTCCAATAGCCACGTTTAGGATGCCACTAGGTACACTGAGTGTTTGCTAGTATAATGGCTTAGTTACAATGAGTTGGAGTGTGCAATGCAGGCAGACGTGCTGCAAATATCTTTGCACTAGTGGGACCAGACAAAAGTCCAATCGCCACGTTTAGGATGCCACTAGGTACACTGAGTGTTTGCTAGTATAATGGCTTAGTTATAATGAGTTGGAGTGTGCAATGCAGGCAGACGTGCTGCAAATATCTTTGCACTAGTGGGACTAGACAAAAGTCCAATAGCCACGTTTAGGATGCCACTAGGTACACTGAGTGTTTGCTAGTATAATGGCTTAGTTACAATGAGTTGGAGTGTGCAATGCAGGCAGACGTGCTGCAAATATCTTTGCACTAGTGGGACCAGACAAAAGTCCAATCGCCACGTTTAGGATGCCACTAGGTACACTGAGTGTTTGCTAGTATAATGGCTTAGTTATAATGAGTTGGAGTGTGCAATGCAGGCAGACGTGCTGCAAATATCTTTGCACTAGTGGGACTAGACAAAAGTCCAATAGCCACGTTTAGGATGCCACTAGGTACACTGAGTGTTTGCTAGTATAATGGCTTAGTTATAATGAGTTGGAGTGTGCAATGCAGGCAGACGTGCTGCAAATATCTTTGCACTAGTGGGACTAGACAAAGGTCCAATCGCCACGTTTAGGATGCCACTAGGTACACTGAGTGTTTGCTAGTATAATGGCTTAGTTATAATGAGTTGGAGTGTGCAATGCAGGCAGACGTGCTGCAAATATCTTTGCACTAGTGGGACTAGACAAAAGTCCAATAGCCACGCTTAGGATGCCACTAGGTACACTGAGTGTTTGCTAGTATAATGGCTTAGTTATAATGAGTTGGAGTGTGCAATGCAGGCAGACGTGCTGCAAATATCTTTGCACTAGTGGGACTAGACAAAAGTCCAATAGCCACGTTTAGGATGCCACTAGGTACACTGAGTGTTTGCTAGTATAATGGCTTAGTTATAATGAGTTGGAGTGTGCAATGCAGGCAGACGTGCTGCAAATATCTTTGCACTAGTGGGACTAGACAAAAGTCCAATAGCCACGTTTAGGATGCCACTAGGTACACTGAGTGTTTGCTAGTATAATGGCTTAGTTATAATGAATTGGAGTGTGCAATGCAGGCAGACGTGCTGCAAATATCTTTGCACTAGTGGGACTAGACAAAAGTCCAATCGCCACGTTTAGGATGCCACTAGGTACACTGAGTGTTTGCTAGTATAATGGCTTAGTTATAATGAGTTGGAGTGTGCAATGCAGGCAGACGTGCTGCAAATATCTTTGCACTAGTGGGACTAGACAAAAGTCCAATAGCCACGTTTAGGATGCCACTAGGTACACTGAGTGTTTGCTAGTATAATGGCTTAGTTATAATGAGTTGGAGTGTGCAATGCAGGCAGACGTGCTGCAAATATCTTTGCACTAGTGGGACTAGACAAAAGTCCAATAGCCACGTTTAGGATGCCACTAGGTACACTGAGTGTTTGCTAGTATAATGGCTTAGTTATAATGAGTTGGAGTGTGCAGAGGACAGGAGGGTACAGTGCCAGGGTTGTGGGGCTCTGGGTAGAGGAAAGGAAGCCTGCCTTTCTATTCCCTCCTAATGGGGAAATGCAGCGACGAAATCCCTGACCTTAGCTACACAGACGCTGTCTCTGTTTTCAGGACCTGTCACCTATGGCTCTGACCCTGCCGGTACGAGCCCTTAAAAGGACTCGGAGCGCATGTGCGCATACAGCAGTATCGGCGATAGGACAAAGGACGGAGCTGCGCCAGTGATGTCTGACACCAAGGACGCAGAAGAGATAATGGCGTCCGGACGGGCAGATACTCGGTTTTATAATGCAGGGACATGTGACATGGACATCCTATCACACATGCCGTTGCTTCTCTGGCTAAAAGTCCACTTAGCTGTGTGTGTGTCTGGGATTGGCTGCCATAATGACCCTCCCCACTACACGCGCGCGCTTAGGGAAGGAAGACAAGGAAAAAAAAAAAAATGGCGATCGCCATTATACACACAGCAGTGATCTGAAGGCGCTGTTCCCGCACACTATACACTGAAATTTCATAATAATACACAGACGCTGTCTCTGTTTTCAGGACCTGTCACCTATGGCTCTGACCCTGCCGGTACGAGCCCTTAAAAGGTCTTATAGAAAGTGCTATCCCTATGCTGTCCAGCGCTGTGTATGGAGCGCATACAGCTGTATCAGCGATAGGACTCAGGACGGAGCTGCGCCAGTGATGTCTGACACCAAGGACGCAGAAGAGATAACGGCGTCCTGGAGGAAAATGTCCGGTTTTATAATGCAGAGACATGTGACATGGACATACAAATTTATACAAACAGCAGTGATCTGAAGGCGCTGTTCACGCACACTATACACTGAAATGTCATAATAGTGTGAGTCACAGAGTGACTTACACTATTACAGCGGAAAGCCAGCTAGGAATTAGCTGTTTTTTTGCTGCTAGAACCGTTCTCGAACGTTTCTAGAACTATCGAGCTTTTGCAAAAAGCTCGAGTTCTAGTTCGATCTAGAACAGGCCCCAAAATCACTCGAGCCTAGAACTGGAGAACCTCGAACCGCGAACCGTGCTCAACTCTAGTCAAGTGTCCCACCGGATGCTCCGGAGGAGGAGTAGTCCCCTGAGGTGCGAGAGTGGGTAGATGTAGTCCTATCACGTGGAAGGGTGTTGGCTCCAGCTCTATCACGCCCATTACCCCGTCCAGATCGCCATCTGTAAGCTCGTCAGGTGGCATAATCAGTGGTATCTCTACCAAATTTCCTTAGTTTATACTTTTTAATTTCTTTCTCCACTTTAAGGAGTTCCAGTTCTACCTCCTCATTGAGCCGAGTAATGACATCAGAAGGGCACATCTCCCTAAGGGTTTTTTCTATACTTTCCAACTCCATTTCCATTTGGGATAGAGATTGAGAATTATGATCCCTACGTAAGGCTAAAAACTCAAGGGAGCAAGTCTGGGCCAGGTCCTCCCATTTATTCACGAAATCCTCATCATTGATGACAAAAGACAGGAAGACCTGGACTCTGAGGCCACGTGGTACCATGTTTTTTCAATATATTTGATCAATAACGCCAGGACAGTTTTAGGCATTTTTTAAGTAAATCCTTGTATGTGGATATGAGGGTTTCCTGAGAGGGGGAAACATCAACATCAACACCACCGCCAGAACCACCTGATTCCTTTCAGTAATCCTCAAATCTATCTAGCCACACGCGATCGCGGGCCCTGAAGTCTATTTTGGTAGAGGAGAGAACTGTGAAAAGCACATACAAAATTAACAGTAGAACAAATCTCCAAAACACCATTTTAGAAAAATTGGTCAAAGAGTACCAAATCAAGGTCCCTTAAAAGCCAACACAAACTCCATGTTAAACATAAAAAACAGAAGGAGAAAGGAGTTTTTTAAATGCAAAATTATTTTATTATAGACAAAGGAGGGGTTTTGGCAAAGACGTTTAAAAACAAGTATACAGGGCAGAGGAGAGCGGAAAGATATAAATATGATTACAAAAGTAAATACATGATAGCATCAGACATAGATGAATGAAATGCAGAAAACCTGCTAGCAGATGCAGTGATTCCTCATATGCATAGTATAAGACGAACCAACAAAGATATAAAGTGCTGCAGTGCAAGTAAATATATAGTACAAGTTCATCAAATAACATGCATAGGTAGGTTTCTACATAGGCTATCCTATATGTGAAAGGCTAGAAGGGCTGTCCTGAAAGGAGTAAAAGAATATGAGAAAAACTTAATTGGATGGAAATAGTAAGGAAAAGCCAACACCGCAATGGTGCCCAGGGTACCGAGAAATACGCCCCAGGCCACCGACACGTGTTTCGCCAGGAGGGGGCAAGTGCATCCCAACTCACGGCTTCATCAGGGAGGGAACAATTATCCATCAGCCATCCCGTGGGAACATTTAAAAGGACCGCCGAAAACTACTTTCGCGGACACTGAATCAGTTCCGCTTGCGTCATCCCCTTTTCATCTTCTTTTTACCTCTTGGTCATTTTTGTCCATTTCCCATTTCCCATTCATTGTCATCCCGCGGCTCTGTCTGTGTCGCGTACTGATTAGCGGTCACCCGTGAAGGACTCACCGGTGACCGCTAATCCCCAGAGGGACTGCAGTGAGCAGCGCGATTAGCGCTGCTGTCACTCACGTTACCCGCGGCCAGCTGGAGTCCTCCACCTGAGACCGCAACTCACCTGTGACTTCATCGCTGTCACTCGGGCGACTTGCTGTCACAGTTGGAGGATCCAGCGGTGGCAGCGAGTGACCTGAGTGACATTATCGCTGATCGCGTGACTCTCTTCAGTTGCTGCGTGGAGCTGTCAGGAGCAGCGGTGTTCTACTGCCGCTCCTGTCACCTTCATGTAGCAGAGCTGAGAGCGTCGCGGGACCTCCGTGGATTATGCCGGACATGGAGGGGTTTTTGGGGCTTAATAAAGGGGTTAACGAGGGTATTTGTTAGTGTTTATTATTGCAAATAAAGGATTTTTTGCACTGTGTGTGTTTATTTCCTTTAAATTACAGGTTAATCATTGGGGGTGTCTCATAGTGCCTGCAATGGTTAATCTAGGACTTAATGGGAGCTATGGGTTGCTGACATTAACTCCTTATTACCCCGATTGCCAACACACCAGGGCAAATCGGGAAGAGCCGGGTAGAGTTCCAGAACTGTCGCGTCTAATGGATGCGGCAATTCTGGGCGGCTGCTGGCTGATATTGTTAGGCTAGGGGGCTCCCCATAATGTGGAGCTCCCCATCCTGAGAATACCAGCCTTCAGCCGTATGGCTTTATCTTGGCTGGTATAAAAATTGGGGGGAACCGCACGCCGTTTTTTTCAATTATTTAATTAATTATTTTACTGCACAGTATAGACCTGCCCACCAGCTGCTGTGATTGGTTGCAGTGAGACAGCTGTCACTCAGCGTGGGGGCATGTCTCACTGCAACCAATCATAGGCACTGGTGGGCGGGGAAAGCAGGGAATACTAGATTGATTAATGAGCGGCTGGCTTTTTCAAAATAGTAGAAGCCGCCAGAGCTTTTTTAACAGCTCTGCAGCGCCGCGCCGGTGAGTGGGGAATGGTGAGTATGAGAGAGGAGGGAGACTGACCAACGGACTGAGAGAGGGACAGACAAGACAGAGAGAGAGAGACTGACCAACGGACTGAGGGAGATTGACTGACATACAGAGAAAACAAAAAAATGACCGACATCGCTAGAAAAAAACACAAAACGTACACAGAGCATACGGAGATGCATCTGTGTTACGTACGTGTTCTCACGGACCCATAGGCTAACATTGGGTCCGTATGTGCGTGAAACGTGCCGAAAACGGACATGCTTCCGTGCAAAACGGAGACACATACGTCTCACGCTCTCCGGTACATACGGAAATGGACCAAACATGCACGTGTTTCATGGATGTGTGTTTGAGGCCTAAAGCTTAAGAATTGGTGCATCTAATAGAAGCACCAAATCTAGGGTGCCTGCGGGCTGCTATTTTTAGGCTGGGGAGGACCCAATAACCATGGGCTCCAGATGTCTGTTTTTATCAGCGCTGGGTAGGAAAATACAGGGGACCCTACTCCATTTTTTCCAATTATTCATTTTTACTCTCCACTTCCAGGACCTAGACAGATAGTGTGAGTGAAACCAATCACTGACTCTGGCAGTCTGACTGCAACCAATCCCAGAGGGTGGGTGAGGGAGCAGTGAACATTCATATCTTTCAATGAGCGGACCTAGAAGCAGTGTAACAGTTGTGCAGAAACTCTGGAAGTATAATTGTCCTCCTTTTTAATCCCCATTTTGCTTCCTTTTGCAGCCCCCTAGCCCTTACTAAAACCATTTATTTTTTAACCACGTAGATAGGATCTGGCTTCTGGGGTGAAGTCCAGTCCCGAACTGGACTTTTTTTTTTTTTTTTTTAAAATATATAAAGTCGGACCACTGATCCCAAACATTTGTTGGTCCTCCTAATCCTCCCCGCTTTTGACAAGTGTTCTTTTAACATGATGCTTTGGGATGGTAAATATTTATATTTTTAACTTTTAGGCCGTAAACTCGGCAGCGCCGATCGTTTAAAACCAATCCCATTGGGAGACAGATAATCAAAAGTCCTGCCCTTAAGGACGAAGCCAGTTTTGTACTTAATGCCCAGGCCATTTTTTGCAATTTTGACCAGTGTCCCTTTATAAGGCTATAACTCTGGAACGCTTCAATGGATCCTGGTGATTCTGAGAGTGTTTTTTCGTGACATATTGGGATTCATGTTAGAGGTAAATTTAGGATGATATTTTTTATTTTATTTGTGAAAAAATCTGAAATTTTACAAAAAAATTTAAAATTTTGCAATTTTCAAACTTTTAATTTTTATGCCCATAAACCAGAGAGTTATGTCACACAAAATAGTTAATAAATAACATTTCCCACTTGTCTACTTTAGATCAGCGCAATTTTTGATACAAAATTTTTTGGGGTTAGGACGTTAGAAGGGTTCAAAGTTCATCAGCAATTTCCCATTTTTTCAACAAAATTTACAAAACCATTTTTTTAGGGACCACATCCCATTTGAAGTGACTTTGAGAGGCCTAGGTGACAGAAAATACCCAAAAGTGACACCATTCTAAAACCTGCACCCCTCAAGGTACTCAAAACCACATCCAAGAAGTTTATTAACCCTTCAGGTGCTTCACAGGAACTAAAGTAATGTGGAATGAAAAAAAATAAAAATTAACATTTTACCTAAAAATGTTGCTTTAGCACTAATTTTCTTACTTTTTCAAGAGGTAACACCAAAAATTGGACCTCACACTTTGTTACCCACTTTCTTATGAGCGCGCTGATACCCCACATGTGGTCAGCAACCTTTGTTTGGGTAAATGGGAGGGCTTGGAATGAAAGGAGCAATATTTGAATTTTGGAAAGCAAAGTTGGCTGAAACAGATTGTGGGCACCATGTTGCATTACCAGATCCCCTAAGGTACCTAAACAGCAGGAACCCCCCTCAAGTGACCCCATTTTGGAAACTAGACCCCTTAAGGCTTCTATCGAGGGGTATAGTGAACATTTTGGCCCACAGGTACTTCACAGATTTTGATAACGTTACGTTGTCATATTGAAAATTGTCATTTTTTTCTCAAAAATGTTGCTTTAGCATCAATTCTCTCACTTTTCAAGAGGTAATTCCAAAAATTTGACCCAAATGTTTGTTACCCACTTTTTTATGAGCGCGGTGATACCTCACATGCGGTCTGAAACCTTTGTATGGACAAATGGGAGGGCTTGGAACGAAAGGAGCAATATTTGAATTTTGGAAAGGAAATTTGGCTGAAAAAGATTGCGGGCACCATGTCGCATTTGGAGGACCCCTAAGGTACGTAAACAGCAAAAAAACACCACAAGTGACCCCATATTGGAAACTAGGCCTCTCAAGGAATTTATCTAGATGTTTGGTGAGTACCCTGAACCCCCAGGTGCTTCACAGAAGTTTATAACGTTGAGCCATGAAAATAAAAAAATAAAATTTTACCACAAAATTGTTACTTCAACCAGGTAGCTTTTTTTTCACAAGGGTAACAGGAAAAAAAATCACCAGGAAATTTATTGTGCAATTTCTCCTGAGTTTGGTGATATCTTATATGTGGTGGAAATCAACTGTTTGGGCACACGGCAGGTCTTGGAAGGGAAGAAGTGCAATTTGACTGCAAAATTGGCTGGAATCAATAGCGGACACCATGTTGCATTAGGAGAGCCCCTGAGGTGCCTAAGCAGTGGAGGTCCCCCACAAGTGGCCCCATTCTGGAAAATAGACCCCTCAAGGAATTTATCTAGATGTTTGGTGAGTACCCTGAACCCCCAGGTGCTTCACAGACGTTTATAATGTTGAGCTGTGAAAATAAAAAAAATACATTTTTACCACAAAATTGTTACTTCAACCACATAGCTTTTTTTTTTAACAAGAGTAAAAGGAAAAAAAGGAGCATAAAATTTATTGTGCAATTTCTCCTGAGTATGCTGATACCTTATGTGTGGTGGAAATCAACTGTTTGGGTGCACAGCAGGGCTCGGAAGGGAAAAAGTGCCATTTGACTGAACATTTGGCTGGAATAATTAGTGGACGCTATGTCGCATTTGGAAAGCCCCTAAAGTGCCTAAACAGTGAAGGTCCCCCACAAGTGACCCCATTCTGGAAACAAGACACCTGAAGGCTTTTATCTAGGTGTATATTGAGCATTTTGAATCCACGAATACTTCACAGAATTTGATAAGCTTAGGTTTCCATATTGAAAATTTTCATTTTTTTCACAAAAATGTTTCTTTTGCATCACATTCCTCACTTTTTCAAGAGGCAACAACAAATTGTGGACCCAACAGGTTGTTATCCAATTTCTTGTGAGCACAGGGATACCCCATATGTGGCCAAAATCCTCTGTTTGGATTAATGGGAGGGCATGGAATGGAAGGAGCATCATTTGAATTTTGGAAAAGTTGAAATAAATTGCGCGCACCCTGTCACATTAGCAGGGCCTCTTGGGTAACTATACATTAGAAACCCCCCACAAGTGACTCCATTTTGAAAACTGGACCCCTCAAGGATTTTATTCAGGAGTATATTAAGCATTTTGAATCCACAGGTACTTTACAAAAATGTTGCTGTGCAACAAATTTCTCACTGTTAGGCTATTTGGCCATGATCCAGCGACTCAGCGTCTAGTACCCAGTGTCAGCCTTCCTGCAGAGATGTGAGTGTTGTCGATGGGAGAACGCAGCTGCCCATGCCCACGATTTGGGTTCAGGCTGCTGTGGACTTTAGCTCTATTCTACGTGCAGAGAGCACTCTTGTCTCCGCAGCATAAATTGACATGCTGAGGCTCGGGAAGCTGCACCACAGGTCGGTTTATGCTGCGGAGAAAAGAAGCACAGTGGGCATGGGATTTCTAAAAATCCTTCCACTGTGCTTATACTGCACAACACAGCGTTATGGATGCAGGGAAAACACTCTGCGCCCAAAACGCTGCAAACCCTGATTGTGGGCACATAGCCTAAAATGCTACAATGGATGAATGGATAGATGTCAAACATATATAACGTCCCACCCCCTGCATATTCTAAGCTGGCGCCATTTAGTGCCTTTCATGTGGCACTAAAGGGTGCCTAGCCTTGTATTTAGCCAAAAAAGAAAAAAAATAATTAAAATAAATGACGTGGGGTCCCCCCTATTTTTGATAGCCAGCTAGGGTAAAGCAGACAGCTTCACCTTGGCTGGTAATCAATTTGGAGGGCTCCCCAAGCTGTTTTTTTTTAATTATTTATAAATAAATAAATAATTAAAAAAACAAAAACAAACATAGGGTCCCCCCAAATTAGATCACCAGCCAAAGTGAAGCTGACAGCTGGGGTCTGGTATTCTCACGGTGGGAAGAGCCATGGTTATTGGACTCTTTCCAGCCTAAAAATAGCAGGCCGCAACTGCCCCAGAAGTGGCGCATCCATTAGATGCGCCAATCCTGGCGCTTCGCCCCAGGTCATCCCGCGCCCTGGTGCGGTGGCAAACGGGGTAATAAATAGGGTTGATACCAGATGTGTAATGTCACCTGGCATCAAGCCCAGCAATTAGTTATGTCACGGCGTCTATTTGATACCAGACATAACTAATTGACAGCAATAAAAAAAAAAAAATTGACAACAAAAAAAATTTATTTGAAAAAACACTCTCCAAAAACATTCCCTCTTTGGCCAATTTATTGAAAAAAAAAAAAATCGAGTCCCTGCTGTAATCCATTGTGAAAGTCCCGCGGCGATTCTGGACCTTCTAGAATATGGGGGGCACGTTCAGGGAACGTATCCCCCATTTTCTAGAAGTGCAGACCCTCCATTTGAGGAGAGTGGGTGCAAAGAATTTGCACCCACCCTCCCCGGGTCACAGCTGCAGGCTCCGTGCAGCAGCAGCAGCCAGCGTCTCTGAGTCAGACACAGGAAGCTGACAGCCGCGCTCTGCAGTGTGACCGGCGTGCACTGTGAAGGAGCAGGGGGCCGCGGGGGATCAGAGCTGACAGGTACGGGGGACACCGGGGAACACCGGGGTGGGAATAGGGGGTGACCTGGCAAGGCCTGGGGAGCAGGTTTCTGTCGTATGTGTCATAGCACATGCAACAGAAACCATAGGAAAGGGGGAAATGCGGCCGGCGCGCTGCTGTGCGCGCCGGTATGTGCGGCGCCATGTTGGATTTTTGGGAGGAAGGGGGAGTGGGGGGACACTTTGGCGACACCGGGGGACCGGAGAGGACCGGGGGATGAGATTTATCTCCCATCTGACATGTTTGTTTATGCCAGATGGGAGATAAATGATTTTTTTACCGGCGCGGTCATTTACTGTAACCTGATCATCGGTATACGGTGTATACCGGTCATCAGGTGAGCGGGGACCGGAAAAACCGGCCAAAATCATGATCTCCAGGGTCTCAGCTACCCCCGGCAGCTGAGACCCCGGAAATTTTCTGACTCTGGGGGGGCGCTAGACCCTTTTTTCCGACCGCCGTTAAAAAGCGGCGAATCGGAAGAAGTACCCTAATTTGTCGCCGTTAAAAGGCGTATCGGCGGTCGTTAAGGGGTTAATTGCAAAAGGAGCTTTGAGAACGAACAACTGTTGTTAAGACACCTGAAAGGTAAGATGAGCGCGTTCCCGTCCTCCAAAGCCAGTATGACCATTTGTTATTTCTTCATTTTTACAGAATTGGTTAGTCCGTATCTAACATATACCTTGTTTGCTCTGGTGAACGAAACTATAGATTCATTCTGATTGCTACTTTAAGGGTGAGATCGCACTTTGCGTCGTTCAAAACGCTGCAGAAAACGCTAATTGATGCTAAAGTGACTTTTTGCTTTTTTTTGACTTTTGCCATAAAACGTATTTAAAACTGATGCGTATTTGTTGCTTTTTAGTTGCTTTTCATGTGTGTTTTGATTTCATTCTGATTGCGTTCGACTTGCGTTTTCATGACGCGTTTGTTCATAGAGCTTTTAAACAAATAAAGTTTTGAATTCGTTATTTAATTTGTGAAAAAAAATGAAAAAAAAATAGGAATAAATAGAATTCTATTGATGTCATTTCCTACGTGCTGTTTTCTGCCATTTCTGCATTGGATTGGCTAAAATTAAGAATATGCCTGACAAAAGAGGGACTCTACGTCTACGAAGGTCACAAAGACATCGTTTATTGCTCTTGCTGATGTTGTTACATCGTCGCAGAAGGCTGCAAGTATTTTTTTTTAATGAAAAAATGGCTCCAGATGTCTGTTTTATCAGCGCTGGGTAGGAAAATACAGGGGACCCTACTCCATTTTTTCCAATTATTTATTTTTACACTCCACTTCCAGGACCTAGACAGCTAGTGTGAGTGCAACCAATCACTGACTCTGGCAGTCTGACTGCAACCAATCCTAGAGGGTGGGTGAGGGAGCAGTGAACATTCATATCTTTCAATGAGCGGACCTAGAAGCAGTGTTACAGTTGTGCATAAACTCTGGAAGTATAATTGTCCTCCTTTTTAATCCCCATTTTGCTTCCTTTTGCTGCCCCCTAGCCCTTACTAAAACCATTTATTTTTTAAACACTTAGGCGGGCGTTGCACATTGCGACATCGCAAGCCGATGCTGCGATGTCGCACACCATAGTCCCCGCCCCCGTCGCAGGTACAATATCTTGTGAAAGCTGGCGCAGCGAAAATTATCGCTACGCCAGCTTCAGAAGCACTCATCTGCCTTGCGACCGTCGCTCTGGCCGGCGACCCGCCTCCTTATTAAGGGGGCGGGTCGTGCGGCGTCACTGTGACGTCACACGGCAGGCGGCCAATAGAAGCGGAGGGGCGGAGATGAGTGGGATGTAAACATCCCGCCCACCTCCTTCCTTCCGCATATCCTACGGAAAACGCGGTGACGCCGGTAGGAGATGTTCCTCGCTCCTGCGACTTCACACACAGCGATGTGTACTGCCGCAGGAGCGAGGAACAACATCGGACCGTCGCGTCAGCGAAATTGTGGATTACGCCGATGCTACACCGATGATACGATTACGACGCTTTTGCGCTCGTTAATCGTATCATCAAGGCTTTACACACTACGATGTCGCCTGCGATGCTGGATGTGCGTCATTTTCAATTTGACAGCACCAACATCGCACCTCCGATATCGTAGTGTGCAAAGCCCGCCTTAGATAGGATCTGGCTTCTGGGGTGAAGTCCAGTCCCGAACCGGACTTTTTTTTTTTTTTTAAAATATATAAAGTCGGACCACTGATCCCAAACATCTGCTGGTCCTCCTAATCCTCCTCGCTATTGACAAATGTTCTTTTAATATGATGCTTTGGCATGGTAAATATTTATATTTTTAACTTTTAGGCCGTAAAACCAATCCCATTGGGAGAAAGAAAATCAAATGTCCATCCATGAATTGCAAAAAGAGCTTTAGGAATGAAAAACTGTTGTTAGGACACCTGAAAAGGTAAGATGAGCACGTTCCCGTCCTCCAAAGCCAGTATGACCATTTGTTATTTCTTCATTTTTACAGAATTGGTTAGTCCGTATCTAACATATACCCTGTTTGCTCTGGTGAACTAAATTATAGATTCATTCTGATTGCTACTTTAAGGGTGAGATCGCACTTTGCATCGTTCAAGACGCTGCAGAAAACACTAATTGATGCTAAAGTGACTTTTTGCTTTTTTTGCCTTTTGCCACAAAAACGTATTTAAAACTGATGCGTATATGTTGCTTTTTAGTTGCGTTTGAGTTGCTTTTCATGTGCGTTTTTATTTCATTCTGATTGCGTTCGACTTGCGTTTTCATGACTTGCTTTTGTCCATAGAGCTTTTAAACAAACAAAGTTTTGAATTCGTTATTTAATTTGTGAAAAAAAATGAAAAAAAATAGGAATAAATAGAATTCTACTGATGTAATTTCCTACGTGCTGTTTTCTGCCATTTCTGCATTTGATTGGCTAAAATTAAGAATATGCCTGACAAAAGAGGGACTCTACGTCTATGAAGGTCACAAAGACATTGTTTATTGCTCTTGTTGATGCTGTTACATCATCGCAGAAGACTGCAAGTATTTTTTTTTAATGAAAAAATGGCTCCAGATGTCTGTTTTATCAGCGCTGGGTAGGAAAATACAGGGGACCCTACTCCATTTTTTCAAATTATTAATTTTTAAACTCCACTTCCAGGACCTAGACAGGTAGTGTGAGTGCAACCAATCACTGACTCTGGCAGTCTGACTGCAACCAATCCTAGAGTGTGGGTGAGGGAGCAGTGAACATTCATATATTTCAATGAGCGGACCTAGAAGCAGTGTAACAGTTGTGCAGAAACTCTGGATGTATAATTGTCCTCCTTTTAAATCCCCATTTTGCTTCCTTTTGCAGCCCCCTAGCCCTTACTAAAACCATTTATTTTTTAAACTTGTAGATAGGATCTGGCTTCTGGGGTGACATCCAGTCCCGAACCGGACTTCTTTTTTTTTTTAAAAATATATAAAGTCGGACCAGTGACCCCAAACATCTGCTGGTCCTCCTAATCCTCCTCGCTATTGACAAGTGTTCTTTTAACATGATGCTTTGGCATGGTAAATATTTATATTTTTAACTTTTAGGCCGTAAACCCAGCAGCCGCCTATCGTTTAAAACCAATCCCTTTGGGAGACAGATAATAAAATGTCCTGGAATAAACTGTAAACAGACTTTTATGAATGAACAACTGTTGTTAGGACACCTGAAAAGGTAAGATGAGCGCGTTCCCGTCCTCCAAAGCCAGTGTGACCATTTGTTATTTCTTAATTTTTACAGAATTGGTTAGTCCGTCTCTAACATATACCTTGTTTGCTCTGGTGAACGAAACTATACATTCATTCTGATTGCTATTTTAATGGTAAAATCGCACATTGCGTCGTTCAAAACGCTGCAGAAAACGCTAATTGATGCTAAAGTGACTTTTTGCTTTTTTTGACTTTTAGCATAAAACGTATTTAAAATTGATGCGTATTTGTTGTTTTTTAGGTGCGTTTGAGTTGCTTTTCATGTGCGTTTTGATTTCATTCTGATTGCGTTCGACTTGCGTTTTCATGACTTGCTTTTGTCCATAGAGCTTTTAAACAAAGTTTTGAATTTGTTATTTAATTTGTGAAAAAAAATGAAAAAAAATAGGAATAAATAGAATTCTACTGATGTAATTTCCTACGTGCTGTTTTCTGCCATTTCTGCATTTGATTGGCTAAAATTAAGAATATGCCTGACAAAAGAGGGACTCTACGTCTACGAAGGTCACAAAGACATTGTTTATTGCTCTTGTTGATGCTGTTACATCATCGCAGAAGACTGCAAGTATTTTTTTTTAATGAAAAAATGGCTCCAGATGTCTGTTTTATCAGCGCTGGGTAGGAAAATACAGGGGACCCTACTCCATTTTTTCAAATTATTAATTTTTAAACTCCACTTCCAGGACCTAGACAGCTAGTGTGAGTGCAACCAATCACTGACTCTGGCAGTCTGACTGCAACCAATCCTAGAGTGTGGGTGAGGGAGCAGTGAACATTCATATCTTTCAATGAGCGGACCTAGAAGCAGTGTAACAGTTGTGCAGAAACTCTGGATGTATAATTGCCCTCCTTTTAAATCCCCATTTTGCTTCCTTTTGCTGCCCCCTAGCCCTTACTAAAACCATTTATTTTTTAAACTTGTAGATAGGATCTGGCTTCTGGGGTGACGTCCAGTCCCGAACCGGACTTCTTTTTTTTTTTAAAATATATAAAGTCGGACCACTGATCCCAAACATCTGCTGGTCCTCCTAATCCTCCTCGCTATTGACAAGTGTTCTTTTAACATGATGCTTTGGCATGGTAAATATTTATATTTTTAACTTTTAGGCCGTAAACCCAGCAGCCGCCTATCGTTTAAAACCAATCCCTTTGGGAGACAGATAATAAAATGTCCTGGAATAAACTGTAAACAGACTTTTATGAATGAACAACTGTTGTTAGGACACCTGAAAAGGTAAGATGAGCGCGTTCCCGTCCTCCAAAGCCAGTGTGACTATTTGTTATTTCTTAATTTTTACAGAATTGGTTAGTCCGTCTCTAACATATACCTTGTTTGCTCTGGTGAACGAAACTATAGATTCATTCTGATTGCTATTTTAATGGTAAAATCGCACTTTGCGTCGTTCAAAACGCTGCAGAAAACGCTAATTGATGCTAAAGTGACTTTTTGCTTTTTTTGACTTTTAGCATAAAACGTATTTAAAATTGATGCGTATTTGTTGCTTTTTAGTTGCGTTTGAGTTGCTTTTCATGTGCGTTTTGATTTCATTCTGATTGCGTTCGACTTGCGTTTTCATGACTTGCTTTTGTCCATAGAGCTTTTAAACAAAGTTTTGAATTCGTTATTTAATTTGTGAAAAAAAATGAAAAAAAATAGGAATAAATAGAATTCTACTGATGTAATTTCCTACGTGCTGTTTTCTGCCATTTCTGCATTTGATTGGCTAAAATTAAGAATATGCCTGACAAAAGAGGGACTCTACGTCTACGAAGGTCACAAAGACATTGTTTATTGCTCTTGTTGATGCTGTTACATCATCGCAGAAGACTGCAAGTATTTTTTTTTAATGAAAAAATGGCTCCAGATGTCTGTTTTATCAGCGCTGGGTAGGAAAATACAGGGGACCCTACTCCATTTTTTCAAATTATTAATTTTTAAACTCCACTTCCAGGACCTAGACAGCTAGTGAGAGTGCAACCAATCACTGACTCTGGCAGTCTGACTGCAACCAATCCTAGAGTGTGGGTGAGGGAGCAGTGAACATTCATATCTTTCAATGAGCGGACCTAGAAGCAGTGTGACAGTTGTGCAGAAACTCTGGATGTATAATTGTCCTCCTTTTTAATCCCTATTTTGCTTCCTTTTGCTGCCCCCTAGCCCTTACTAAAACCATTTATTGTTTAAACTTGTAGATAGGATCTGGCTTCTGGGGTGACGTCCAGTCCCGAAACGGACTTCTTTTTTTTTTTAAAATATATAAAGTCGGACCACTGATCCCAAACATCTGCTGGTCCTCCTAATCCTCCTCGCTATTGACAAGTGTTCTTTTAACATGATGCTTTGGCATGGTAAATATTTATATTTTTAACTTTTAGGCCGTAAACCCAGCAGCCGCCTATCGTTTAAAACCAATCCCTTTGGGAGACAGATAATAAAATGTCCTGGAATAAACTGTAAACAGACTTTTATGAATGAACAACTGTTGTTAGGACACCTGAAAAGGTAAGATGAGCGCGTTCCCGTCCTCCAAAGCCAGTGTGACCATTTGTTATTTCTTAATTTTTACAGAATTGGTTAGTCCGTCTCTAACATATACCTTGTTTGCTCTGGTGAACGAAACTATACATTCATTCTGATTGCTATTTTAATGGTAAAATCGCACATTGCGTCGTTCAAAACGCTGCAGAAAACGCTAATTGATGCTAAAGTGACTTTTTGCTTTTTTTGACTGTTAGCATAAAACGTATTTAAAATTGATGCGTATTTGTTGCCTTTTAGTTGCGTTTGGGTTGCTTTTCATGTGCGCTTTGATTTCATTCTGATTGCGTTCGACTTGCGTTTTCATGACTTGCTTTTGTCCATAGAGCTTTTAGCAAAGTTTTGAATTCGTTATTTAATTTGTGAAAAAAAATGAAAAAAAATAGGAATAAATAGAATTCTACTGATGTAATTTCCTACGTGCTGTTTTCTGCCATTTCTGCATTTGATTGGCTAAAATTAAGAATATGCCTGACAAAAGAGGGACTCTACGTCTACGAAGGTCACAAAGACATTGTTTATTGCTCTTGTTGATGCTGTTACATCATCGCAGAAGACTGCAAGTATTTTTTTTTAATGAAAAAATGGCTCCAGATGTCTGTTTTATCAGCGCTGGGTAGGAAAATACAGGGGACCCTACTCCATTTTTTCAAATTATTAATTTTTAAACTCCACTTCCAGGACCTACACAGCTAGTGTGAGTGCAACCAATCACTGACTCTGGCAGTCTGACTGCAACCAATCCTAGAGTGTGAGTGAGGGAGCAGTGAACATTCATATCTTTCAATGAGCGGACCTAGAAGCAGTGTGACAGTTTAGCAGAAACTCTGGAAGTATAATTGTCCTCCTTTTTAATCCCCATTTTGCTTCCTTTTGCAGCCCCCTAGGCCTTACTAAAACCATTTATTTTTTAAACACGAAGATAGGATCTGGCTTCTGGGGAGAAGTCCAGTCCCAAACCGGATTTTTTTTTTTTTAAAAAAATATATAAAGTTGGACCACTGATCCCAAACATCTGCTGGTCCTCCTAATCCTCCTCGCTATTGACAAGTGATCTTTTAACATGATGCTTTGGCATGGTAAATATTTATATTTTTAACTTTTAAGCTGTAAACCCAGCAGCCGCCTATCGTTTAAAACCAATCCCTTTGGGAGACAGATAATCAAATGTCCTGCTATCAATTGTAAAAAGACCTTTATGAATGAACAACTGTTGTTAGGACACCTGAAAAGGTAAGATGAGCGCGTTCCCATCCTCCAAAGCCAGTGTGACTTTTGTTATTTCTTAATTTTTACAGAATTGGTTAGTCCGTATCTAACATATACCTTGTTTGCTCTGGTGAATGAAACTATACATTCATTTTGATTGCTATTTTAATGGTAAAATCGCACTTTGCGTCGTTCAAAACGCTGCAGAAAACGCTAATTGATGCTAAAGTGACTTTTTGCTTTTTTTGACTTTCACCATAAAACGTATTTAAAATTGATGCATATTTGTTGCTTTTTAGTTGCGTTTGAGTTGCTTTTCATGTGCGTTTTGATTTCATTCTGATTGCGTTCGAATTACGTTTTCATGACTTGCTTTTGTACATAGAGCTTTTAAACAAAGTTTTGAATTCGTTATTTAATTTGTGAAAAAAAGAAAAAAAATAGGAATAAATAGAATTCTACTGATGTAATTTCCTACGTGCTGTTTGCTGCCATTTCTGCATTTGATTGGCTAAAATTAAGAATATGCCTGACAAAAGAGGGACTCTACGTCTACGAAGGTCACAAAGACATTGTTTATTGCTCTTGTTGATGCTGTTACATCATCGCAGAAGACTGCAAGTATTTTTTTTTAATGAAAAAATGGCTCCAGATGACTGTTTTATCAGCGCTGGGTAGGAAAATACAGGGGACCCTACTCCATTTTTTCAAATTATTAATTTTTAAACTCCACTTCCAGGACCTAGACAGCTAGTGTGAGTGCAACCAATCACTGACTCTGGCAGTCTGACTGCAACCAATCCTAGAGTGTGGGTGAGGGAGCAGTGAACATTCATATATTTCAATGAGCGGACCTAGAAGCAGTGTGACAGTTGTGCAGAAACTCTGGAAGTATAATTGTCCTCCTTTTTAATCCCCATTTTGCTTCCTTTTGCAGCCCCCTAGCCCCTACTAAAACCATTTATTTTTTAAACACGAAGATAGGATCTGGCTTCTGGGGTGACATCCAGTCCTGAACCGGACTTCTTTTTTTTTAAAAAATATATAAAGTCGGACCACTGATCCCAAACATCTGCTGGTCCTCCTAATCCTCCTCGCTATTGACAAGTGTTCTTTTAACATGATGCTTTGGCATGGTAAATATTTATATTTTTAACTTTTAGGCCGTAAACCCAGCAGCCGCCTATCGTTTAAAACCAATCCCTTTGGGAGACAGATAATCAAATGTCCTGCAATAAACTGTAAACAGACCTTTATGAATGAACAACTGTTGTTAGGACACCTGAAAAGGTAAGATGAGCGCGTTCCCGTCCTCCAAATCCAGTGTGACTATTTGTTATTTCTTAATTTTTACAGAATTGGTTAGTCCGTCTCTAACATATACCTTGTTTGCTCTGGTGAACGAAACTATAGATTCATTCTGATTGCTATTTTAATGGTAAAATCGCACTTTGCGTCGTTCAAAACGCTGCAGAAATTGCTAATTGATGCTAAAGTGACTTTTTGCTTTTTTTGACTTTTACCATAAAACGTATTTAAAATTGATGCGTATTTGTTGCTTTTTAGTTGCGTTTTGATTTCATTCTGATTGCGTTCGACTTGCGTTTTCATGACTTGCTTTTGTCCATAGAGCTTTTAAACAAAGTTTTGAATTCATTATTTAATTTGTGAAAAAAAAATGAAAAAAATAGGAATAAATAGAATTCTACTGATGTAATTTCCTACGTGCTGTTTTCTGCCATTTCTGCAATTGATTGGCTAAAATTAAGAACATGCCTGACAAAAGAGGGACTCTACGTCTACGAAGGTCACAAAGACATTGTTTATTGCTCTTGTTGATGCTGTTACATCATTGCAGAAGACTGCAAGTATTTTTTTTTTAATGAAAAAATGGCTCCAGATGACTGTTTTATTAGCGCTGGGTAGGAAAATACAGGGGACCCTACTCCATTTTTTCAAATTATACATTTTTACACTCCACTTCCAGGACGTAGACAGCTAGTGTGAGTGCAACCAATCACTGACTCTGGCAGTCTGACTCCAAACAATTCTAGAGGGTGGGTGAGGGAGCAGTGAACATTCATATATTTCAATGAGCGGACCTAGAAGCAGTGTGACAGTTGTGCAGAAACTCTGGATGTATAATTGTCCTCCTTTTTAATCCCCATTTTGCTTCCTTTTGCTGCCCCTAGCCCTTACTAAAACCATTTATTTTTTAAACTTGTAGATAGGATCTGGCTTCTGGGGTGAAGTCCAGTCCTGAACCGGACTTCTTTATTTTTTTAAAATATATAAAGTCTGACCACTGATCCCAAACATCTGCTGGTCCTCCTAAATCTCCTCGCTATTGAAAAGTGTTCTTTTAACATGATGCTTTGGCATGGTAAATATTTATATTTTTAACTTTTAGGCCGTAAAACCAATCCCATTGGGAGAAAGAAAATCAAATGTCCATTTATGAATTGCAAAAAGAGCTTTAGGAATGAAAAACTGTTGTTAGGACACCTGAAAAGGTAAGATGAGCGCGTTCCCGTCGTCCAAAGCCAGTATGACCATTTGTTATTTCTTCATTTTTACAGAATTGGTTAGTCCGTATCTAACATATACCTTGTTTGCTCTGGTGAACTAAACTATAGATTCATTCTGATTGCTACTTTAAGGGTGAGATTGCAGTTTGCTTCGTTCAAAACGCTGCAGTAAACGCTAATTGATGCTAAAGTGACTTTTTGCTTTTTTTGACTTTTGCCATAAAACGTATTTAAAACTGATGCGTATTTGTTGCTTTTTAGTTGCGCTTGAGTTGCTTTTCATGTGCGTTTTGATTTCATTCTGATTGCGTTCGACTTGCGTTTTCATGACTTGCTTTTGTCCATAGAGCTTTTAAACAAATAAAGTTTTGAATTCGTTATTTAATTTGTGAAAAAAAATGAAAAAAAAATAGGAATAAATAGAATTCTACTGATATCATTTCCTACGTGCTGTTTTCTGCCATTTCTGCATTGGATTGGATTGGCTAAAATTAAGAATATGCCTGACATAAGAGGGACTCTACGTCTACGAAGGTCACAAAGACATCGTTTATTGCTCTTGTTGATGCTGTTACATTGTCGCAGAAGACTGCAAGTATTTTGTTTATGAAAAAATGACTCCAGATGTCTGTTTTATCAGCACTGGGTAGGAAAATACAGTGGACCCTACTCCATTTTTTCCAATTATTCATTTTTACAATCCACTTCCAGGACGTAGACAGCTAGTGTGAGTGCAACCAATCACTGACTCTGGCAGTCTGACTGCAACCAATTTTAGATGGTGGGTGAGGGAGCAGTGAACATTCATATCTTTCAATGAGCGGACCTAGAAGCAGTGTGACAGTTGTGCAGAAACTCTGGAAGTATAATTGTCCTCCTTTTTAATCCCCATTTTGCTTCCTTTTGCAGCCCCCTAGCCTTTACTAAAACCATTTATTTTTTAAACACTTAGATAGGATCTGGCTTCTGGGGTGAAGTCCAGTCCCGAACCGGACTTTTTTTTTTTTTTTTTTTAAATATATAAAGTTGGACCACTGATCCCAAACATCTGCTGGTCCTCCTAATCCTCCTCACTATTGAAAAGTGTTCTTTTAACATGATGCTTTGGCCTGGTAAATATTTATATTTTTAACTTTTAGGCCGTAAAACCAATCCCATTGGGAGAAAGAAAATCAAATGTCCATCCATGAATTGCAAAAAGACCTTTATGAATGAACAACTGTTGTTAGAACACCTGAAAAGGTAAGATGAGCGCGATCCCGTCCTCCAAAGCCAGTAGGACCATTTGTTATTTCTTCATTTTTACAGAATTGGTTAGTCCGTATCTAACATATACCTTGTTTGGTCTGGTGAACTAAATTATAGATTCATTCTGATTGCTACTTTAAGGGTGAGATCGCACTTTGCATCGTTCAAAACGCTGCAGAAAACGCTAATTGATGCTAAAGTGACTTTTTGCTTTTTTTGACTTTTGCCATAAAACGTATTTAAAACTGATGCGTATTTGTTGCTTTTTAGTTGCGTTTGAGTTGCTTTTCATGTGCGTTTTGATTTCATTCTGATTGTGTTCGAATTGCGTTTTCATGACTTGCTTTTGTCCATAGAGCTTTTAAACAAATAAAGTTTTGAATTTGTTATTTAATTTGTGAAAAAAAAGGAAAAAAAAATAGGAATAAATAGAATTCTACTGATGTCATTTCCTACGTGCTGTTTTCTGCCATTTCTGCATTGGATTGGCTAAAATTAAGAATATGCCTGACATAAGAGGGACTCTACGTCTACGAAGGTCACAAAGATATCGTTTATTGCTCTTGTTGATGCTTTTACATTGTCGCAGAAGTGTGCAAGTATTTTTTTTATGAAAAAATGGCTCCAGATGTCTGTTTTATCAGCGCTGGGTAGGAAAATACAGGGGACCCTACTCCATTTTTCCCAATTATACATTTTTACATTCCACTTCCAGGACCTAGACAGCTAGTGTGAGTGCAACCAATCACTGACTCTGGCAGTCTGACTCCAACCAATTCTAGAGGGTGGGTGAGGGAGCAGTGAACATTCATATCTTTCAATGAGCGGACCTAGAAGCAGTGTGACAGTTGTGCAGAAACTCTGGAAGTATAATTGTCCTCCTTTTTAATCCCCATTTTGCTTCCTTTTGCAGCCCCCTATCCCTTACTAAAACCATTTATTTTTTAAACACGTAGATAGGATCTGGCTTCTTGGGTGAAGAATAGTCCCGAATCGGACTTTTTTTTTTTTTTTAAAAAATATATAAAGTCGGACCACTGATCCCAAACATCTGCTGGTCCTCCTAATCCTCCTCGCTATTGACAAGTGTTCTTTCAACATGATGCTTTGGCATGGTAAATATTTATATTTTTAACTTTTAGGCCGTAAAACCAATCCCATTGGGAGAAAGAAAATCAAATGTCCATCCATGAATTGCAAAAAGACCTTTATTTTTTTTAAATCAGATACTTTTTTATTAAAACAGAATACATACAACAGAATAACAAATCGGCATCCAAATTAAATTTATCACATCTATTACCCCTTTAACTCCCCCTCCCGCCCCCTCCCCCACCCTGGCAGCAACACTTCTCCCCGATACTACATCCCATTTAGTACACACTTAGGATACCCTTCAACTGTAGTATAGCAACCATCCTGTTGTGCAGGAGGAACAACTAGTAACACAAATAAAACAAAACATACACATCAGAGGTCTTAGACGGCTATCCCGGTCCCAGACCAGTTTATTGGTCCATCACTCGTCTTATTCGCATTGCAGCCAAGGAGACCATAGCTTCTCAAACATTTTAACATTCCCCCTTCTTTCATACACTCCCCGTTCCAGCTGAAGAATACATTTCACCCTTTTAATGTACTCTCCCCTGGTCGGGGGGTCTTTTTTAATCCAGGACCTGGCGATTAGCTTTCTTGCCGCATACAGCAGCCTAGCAATGACAATTTTCATAGTATTTTCCACCCCAAGCTCCTCAACATATCCCAATAGGCATATCACTGGTTCCCTGGGGAGGACACACCCATATGTTCTTCCTATCTTGTGGATAACCTTAGTCCAAAAGGAGACCAGTCTCGGACAAGACCACATCATGTGAAAAATACCTGCGTCAGATCCCTGACACCTTGGACACTCCGAATTCCTTTTCAACCCCATTTTAAACATCAGTAAGGGAGACCTATATACCCGGTGAATCACGTATAGGTGAGACAGTCTGGCCGGTTCGCTCATGGAAAGTTTAGGGACATACTCCAGGATACTCTCCCACACCTCCTCCGTTATCGACCCAACTTCCTCCTCCCATTTAGATTTAGTTTTAATTGGGTATTCTAAAAGAAAGGTATGTAGTATATCTTTATACGTGCCAGAAATGATCCCTTTAGTGCTTCCTCCGCCCTTACACACATACTCCAGTACCAGGTCAGTCTGTATGGCCACACTTTGTTTAGCCGCTTGGGCTGCAATCGCATGTTTTAATTGACTGTAGTGGAGCCAGCCGGACGCCGGTAACTGAAACTCACTCTGTAACTGCGGGAACGATTTCACAATTCCTCCGTCCAATATCTGATGCATGTATATCACACCCTTGCGTCTCCACTCCTCAATATTCCCCATTTTCTGAATCTCTGGGAGATTACTGTTATCCCAGATAGGTGTAAACTTAGTTAACCGGGTCACCCCTCTCACCCTTTTCAGCCTATCCCAGGTCTTATTTATAAGTGCCATTGTAGGAGACGTTCTACCCAGGAGCCCCACGGCACCATCCTCTAGTCCCATTACCAATGGACTTCTACCCACTATGTATTCCAGTACTTCTTTAATGCCCCCATCTTTCTCTCGATCAGACCAACCCCTGAGGTGTTGACATTGCGCCGCTATATAATACAATTCCGGATTTGGGATTGCTAGACCCCCCTCATCCTTCGGCCTTTGTAAAGTCTCTAATCGCACCCTAGGCTGCTTTTTACCCCACACCAGGTCCCTAAACAGCGAGTTTATCCCTTTAAATCTTTTCCTTGAAATACAAACAGGGGCATTGTGCAGTATGTATAGGAGTTTAGGCATTACTACCATCTTTAGCAAATTAACCCTTCCAACAACTGACAAATGTAGCTTGTTCCAGGCATCCACCTTGGCTCTCAATTTTTTAAGGAGAGGCCATAAGTTCACCTGTATGTATTTTTCTACTGGCAGAGATATCTGGATACCTAGATATTTAAATTCGTCCACATTCTTCAATTTGTTAGCCCCAGTATCCTCATTTGTCCAGGCTACTTCCCCATCCACTTTAAAGAGGCTCGATTTAGACCAATTAATGGTCAGTCCCGAAACTTCTCCAAATTTCTCTATTATCTGCATGGCATGATCCAATGAGGCTGATGGATCCCCCAAGAAAAGTAATAAATCGTCAGCATAAAGAGCTATTTTCTCCTCTAAATGCCCATACTTAAATCCATGGATCTCCTTTGTTTTCCTAATTGCCGCTGCCAGAGGCTCTATTGCAATAGCAAATAGGAGCGGCGATAGTGGGCAGCCCTGTCTCGTTCCCCGGTGCAACTCAAACGCTGAGGAGGTCATACCGTTAACTCTAACTTTAGCAGTAGGCCTATTATACAACAGCTGCACCCACTTTACAAACCGTGGGCCAAAACCCATATGCTGCAACACTTTCCACAGATACCCCCACTCAACACTATCGAACGCTTTCTGGGCATCTAGCGAAGCGATCACCCTCCGGCCAGGGTTGTCAGGCGGCAACTGTAGATTAAGGTACAATCTCCTGATATTAGCAGCTGTCGACCTATTGGCCATGAACCCTGATTGGTCCATATGGATTAGGTTAGATATAACTCCAGTCAGCCGGTTTGACAACACCTTAGCCAGAAGCTTCACGTCCGCTGTTAATAATGAGATGGGTCTATATGAGTCTGGAAGCCTCGGATTTTTATCCTCCTTAGGAATTACTACTATTATTGCTTCTCTCATAGATTCAGGCAATACACCTTCCCCCTCCGCCACCTCAAAGACTTTCAATAGTTTGGGTAATAGGATTTCTTCTAACTGTTTATAAATTTCAACTGGTAGCCCGTCTGCTCCCAGTGCCTTGTCATTGCTCATGCCATGCAGAGCGCCCTCCAGTTCATCAATAGTAATAGGTGACTCCAGTTTATCTCTATCCGCCACAGACAACACCGGAAGCTCACCTCGCTCAAGAAATGAGTCCACCTCTTCCACCCTCATCTCTCCAATAGAAGAATATAGCGTGCGATAGAAATCTTTAAAGACCCCAAGGATCTCCTCAACCTCAGTGACCTGTGTCCCCTCCACCGTGTCCATACCATGCACAAATGAACTACTCCTTTGAGCTGCAGCTATGACCGATAATAGATGACCAACTTTTTCCCCCTCCTCATAAAAATGCAATTTTTGGAATGCCTGCTTCCTTACCGCCTTCTCCAAAAGCATCTTATTAACCTGTTCATGCGCCTGCCTAAGATTTTGCTTCGCGTCCGTAGTAGTACTCCGGATTGCTTCCAGCTCTGCCTTATCTAAGGCCTCCAGGCTATCTTTCTCATCCTGCCTCGTCTGTGTTTTACGTTTACAGATATCCCTGAACAGGAGCCCCCTGAGGTATGCCTTCATCGCATCCCATACCACCAGCGGACCAGTGCTACCATCGTTGTGGATAAAGAAATCCCCAAGATCCCGTTCTATATTCCCCATATTAATATGACGGATCCATGCTGGATGAAGCTTCCACTCTCCCCTCCTTCCCCCTGTCAGGGTCCCCCGTCGTATGGACACTAGAATTGGGCTATGATCCGAAATCACTCTTGTCAGATATTGCACGTCGCTTATCATTGCATCCATCAGATCACTAGCTAGAGCCATGTCAATGCGGGACAGAGTGTTATGTGAAGCCGAATAACAAGAGAAGCAGGATACCCTCCCATTCCTCACTCGCCAGGCATCCACCATTCCAAGTTCCCCAATAAGAGTGCTAAACGAAGTCATACAACTATCCTGGATACCTGGAGGTCTACTACTCCTATCCCAGTACAGATCTATCACATTATTGAAGTCCCCCACCAGTAAAAAAGGGATTACTCCCCCCTTCTCAGAGAACTCCCTTATCTCCCTTAGTTTGGTGCACTTATATGGAGGTATATATATTGCAGCTATACACATGAGTCTGCCAAATATTTTACACTTGACGGCCACACACTGTCCTTCTTTATCCACATACACTTCTATCTCTTCATATTGCACAGAGTTATGGATCAGCAGTGATACACCCCTTGCATAGTTGGAAAAGGTGGAGTGATAGGCCTTCTGCACCCATCTCCTATTTAAAACATGTGTTGTCTCCTTTGTTAGATGCGTTTCTAGTAGACATATTACTGACGGGTTCTGGTCTTGAACATATTTAATTATTGCCGCTCTCCTAGACCTATCTGATAACCCTCTAATATTCCAACTCAACACCTTAATTCTATCCCCCATTATCCCACCCAGTAAAACCATCAAACCTTGTAGTATCTCCCCATGCTGCCTCTACCCTACCCCTTTCCCCCCTCCCCCCCTGCTCCCCTCCCCTCCTACTCCCCACCACTTCCTGTTTTCGAGTACTCCCGTGAAGCATCGGGTTTTCCAAACCTGGTCCATAATCCATACTAAATTCCCCCCTACCTCCCTCGCCTTCCCCTCTTAGACACATTTTAAAACTCGTCCCTTTTCCAACAATTCTCCACCCCCCCCTTTCTATGTATAATCATATTCCACTCAACCAATATAACAGTAAAATGGCGAACAGTAATTAAACTGGAATCTCAAATTGTAAATACCACCACCGCGCCAAATTAGGCAGTCCCCATGTCCTGCGAAGCTCACATCAAACCCTTCGCATTCCCCCTGCATACTACCTCAATCCCAAAGGGAAGGAGAAAAAAAAGAAAAAACAAGAAGGGTCCCCTGTAAGCTCCTAAGGATGTTGTAGAGCCTCAGCCGGCCTTCTCCAACACACTGCAGATTCAGACAGTCAGCTCATTCCTTCAAACGGATCCGCTTTCATTTGCGTCCAACCACTGCATGGCTTCCTCTGGAGTTGTAAAAAAGTGCACCCGCTCCAACGCCGTCACTCTTAGCTTTGCCGGGAACATCATTGAGTATTGCACCCCCATCTCTCGCAGGCGCCTCTTTACTCCTGTAAAAGTCATACGTAGCTTTTGAACAGAAATGGAGTAGTTCGGGTATATGGAAATTCTCTGGCCGTCAATCATAAGATCCTCCATGTCTCTTGCCTTTCGCAGTATAGTGTCCCTGTCTCTGTAGTTGAGGAGCTTGGCTAGCATAGTGCGAGGGCCCCTGCCTGCTGTTTGTGGCTGCATCGGGACTCTGTGTGCACGTTCCACGGCATAGAGCTTGGATAAGACATTAGCACCCATTTTCCCCCTGAGCCAGTCTTCTACATATTCAGTGGGGTTTCTTCCTTCCGCTTTCTCAGGAATGCCGACAATTCGGATGTTATTTCTTCTAGAGCGGTTCTCTAAATCATCATTTTTTGCCATGATTTCAGCTATCTGCTGTGCAAATGTTTTTTCAGACTTTTGTAGTTTTGTAATATGATCCTCTGTTATCCCCACTCTCTCCTCTACAGCCGTTGTTCTCAGATCTGCTTTCTTGAGGTCTTTCTTAATGTCAGCAACCTCTGCCTGTAATCCCTTAACTTGCTTCGTCAGGGTAGTCAGAGCCTCTTTACAAAAAGACACCACTGCAAAAACGTCCTTTAAAGTGGGGTTTTCTGGAGCCTCCTGTGCACTATGTGCTTTCTCCAATTCTCCTGTCTTATCTTGCTGCTGTTCACCATCCCCCATCTCATCAGAGCTGGCATTATCTTCTCCTTCCTCACCACTGTTATCTATATGCTGAGGTGATTTCTCTGAAGTCCGGGCAAATTTCTCCAGCCTTGCAGCGATCTGCATCTTCTCCTGACAGGCTGCATTAACTTTCTCAGCTTCCTGCCTTATCATGGCACCATCTTGAGAGCTGGGGACTTTCCCGCCTCCATTATCTTTTTGCCTGTGACGGACCATGGCACCTCTCTGCATCCACCAGACTCACCCCAGATAAGTCCTCACCACCTTATCTTCCTGACAGCCAGCTGAGGCAGTGATAACAGCAGTATTCAGGGATTTATCAAGGGAGTTTGCAGGAGAGCTCCACAAACACTTCTCTTCACATTGCCGTCCAGGCCACGCGCCGCAAAAAGACCTTTATGAATGAACAACTATTGTTAGAACACCTGAAAAGGTAAGATGAGCGCGTTCCCGTCCTCCAAAGCCAGTATGACCATTTGTAATTTCTTCAATTTTACAGAATTGGTTAGTCCGTATCTAACATATACCTTGTTTGCTCTGGTGAACTAAATTATAGATTCATTCTGATTGCAACTTTAAAGGTGAGATCGCACTTTGCATCGTTCAAAACGCTGCAGAAAATGCTAATTGATGCTAAAGTGACTTTTTGCTTTTTTTGACTTTTGCCATAAAACGAATTTAAAACTGATGCGTATTTGTTGCTTTTTAATTGCGTTTGAGTTGCTTTTCATGTGCGTTTTGATTTCATTCTGATTGCGTTCGACTTGCGTTTTCATGACTTGCTTTTGTCCATAGAGCTTTTAAACAAATAAAGTTTTGAATTCGTTATTTAATTTGTGAAAAAAAAGGAAAAAGAAATAGGAATAAATAGAATTCTACTGATGTCATTTCCTACGTGCTGTTTTCTGCCATTTCTGCATTGGATTGGATTGGCTAAAATTAAGAATATGCCTGACATAAGAGGGACTCTACGTCTACGAAGGTCACAAAGACATCGTTTATTGCTCTTGTTGATGCTGTTACATTGTCGCCGAAGACTGCAAGTATTTTGTTTATGAAAAAATGACTCCAGATGTCTGTTTTATCAGCGCTGGGTAGGAAAATACAGTGGACCCTACTCCATTTTTTCCAATTATTCATTTTTACACTCCACTTCCAGGAGCTAGACAGCTAGTGTGAGTGCAACCAATCACTGACTCTGGCAGTCTGACTGCAACCAATCCTAGATGGTGGGTGAGGGAGCAGTGAACATTCATATCTTTAAATGAGCGGACCTAGAAGCAGTGTGACAGTTGTGCAGAAACTCTGGAAGTATAATTGTCCTCCTTTTTAATCCCCATTTTGCTTCCTTTTGCAGCCCCCTATCCCTTATTAAAACCATTTATTTTTTAAACACGTAGATAGGATCTGGCTTCTGGGGTGAAGAACAGTCCCGAATCTGACTTTTTTTTTTTAAAAATATATAAAGTCAGACCACTGATCCCAAACATCTGCTGGTCCTCCTAATCCTCCTCGCTATTGACAAGTGTTCTTTCAACATGATGCTTTGGCATGGTAAATATTTATATTTTTAACTTTTAGGCCGTAAACCCAGCAGCCGCCTATCGTTTAAAACCAATCCCTTTGGGAGACAGATAATCAAATGTCCTGCTATCAATTGTAAACAGACCTTTATAAATGAACAACTGTTGTTAGGACACCTGAAAAGGTAAGATGAGCGCGTTCCCATCCTCCAAAGCCAGTGTGACTATTTGTTATTTCCTAATTTTTACAGAATTGGTTAGTCCGTATCTAACATATACCTTGTTTGCTCTGGTGAACGAAACTATAGATTCATTCTGATTGCTATTTGAATGGTAAAATCGCACATTGCGTCGTTCAAAACGCTGCAGAAAACGCTAATTGATGCTAAAGTGACTTTTTGCTTTTTTGACTTTTACCATAAAACGTATTTAAAATTGATGCGTATTTGTTGCTTTTTAGTTGCGTTTGAGTTGCTTTTCATGTGCATTTTGATTTCATTCTGATTGCGTTCGACTTGCGTTTTCATGACTTGCTTTTGTCCATAGAGCTTTTAAACAAAGTTTTGAATTCGTTATTTAATTTGTGAAAAAAAATGAAAAAAATAGGAATAAATAGAATTCTACTGATGTAATTTCCTACGTGCTGTTTTCTGCCATTTCTGCATTTGATTGGCTAAAATAAGGAATATGCCTGACAAAAAAAGGACTCTACATCTACGAAGGTCACAAAGACATTGTTTATTGCTCTTGTTGATGCTGTTACATCATCGCAGAAGACTGCAAGTATTTTTTTTTAATGAAAAAATGGCTCCAGATGTCTGTTTTATCAGCGCTGGGTAGGAAAATACAGGGGACCCTACTCCATTTTTTTCAAATTATTAATTTTTAAACTCCACTTCCAGGACTTAGACAGCGAGTGTGAGTGCAACCAATCACTGACTCTGGCAGTCTGACTGCAACCAATCCTAGAATGTGGGTGAGGGAGCAGTGAACATTCATATATTTCAATGAGCGGACCTAGAAGCAGTGTAACAGTTGTGCAGAAACTCTGGATGTATAATTGTCATCCTTTTTATTCCCCATTTTGCTTCCTTTTGCTGCCCCCTAGCCCTTACTAAAACCATTTATTTTTTAAACTTGTAGATAGGATCTGGCTTCTGGGGTGACGTCCAGTCCCGAACCGGACTTCTTTTTTTTTTTAAAATATATAAAGTCGGACCACTGATCCCAAACATCTGCTGGTCCTCCTAATCCTCCTCGCTATTGACAAGTGTTCTTTTAACATGATGCTTTGGCATGGTAAATATTTATATTTTTAACTTTTAGGCCGTAAACCCAGCAGCCGCCTATCGTTTAAAACCAATCCCTTTGGGAGACAGATAATAAAATGTCCTGGAATAAACTGTAAAAAGACTTTTATGAATGAACAACTGTTGTTAGGACACCTGAAAAGGTAAGATGAGCGCGTTCCCGTCCTCCAAAGCCAGTGTGACTATTTGTTATTTCTTAATTTTTACAGAATTGGTTAGTCCATCTCTAAGATATACCTTGTTTGCTCTGGTGAACGAAACTATACATTCATTCTGATTGCTATTTTAATGGTAAAATCGCACATTGCGTCGTTCAAAACGCTGCAGAAAACGCTAATTGATGCTAAAGTGACTTTTTGCTTTTTTTGACTTTTAGCATAAAACGTATTTAAAATTGATGCGTATTTGTTGCTTTTTAGTTGCGTTTGAGTTGCTTTTCATGTGCGTTTTGATTTCATTCTGATTGCGTTCGACTTGCGTTTTCATGACTTGCTTTTGTCCATAGAGCTTTTAAACAAAGTTTTGAATTCGTTATTTAATTTGTGAAAAAAAATGAAAAAAAAATAGGAATAAATAGAATTCTACTGATGTAATTTCCTACGTGCTGTTTTCTGCCATTTCTGCATTTGATTGGCTAAAATTAAGAATATGCCTGACAAAAGAGGGACTCTACGTCTATGAAGGTCACAAAGACATTGTTTATTGCTCTTGTTGATGCTGTTACATCATCGCAGAAGACTGCAAGTATTTTTTTTTAATGAAAAAATGGCTCCAGATGTCTGTTTTATCAGCGCTGGGTAGGAAAATACAGGGGACCCTACTCCATTTTTTCAAATTATTAATTTTTAAACTCCACTTCCAGGACCTAGACAGCTAGTGTGAGTGCAACCAATCACTGACTCTGGCAGTCTGACTGCAACCAATCCTAGAGTGTGGGTGAGGGAGCAGTGAACATTCATATATTTCAATGAGCGGACCTAGAAGCAGTGTAACAGTTGTGCAGAAACTCTGGATGTATAATTGTCCTCCTTTTAAATCCCCATTTTGCTTCCTTTTGCTGCCCCCTAGCCCTTACTAAAACCATTTATTTTTTAAACTTGTAGATAGGATCTGGCTTCTGGGGTGACGTCCAGTCCCGAACCGGACTTCTTTTTTTTTTTAAAATATATAAAGTCGGACCACTGATCCCAAACATCTGCTGGTCCTCCTAATCCTCCTCGCTATTGACAAGTGTTCTTTTAACATGATGCTTTGGCATGGTAAATATTTATATTTTTAACTTTTAGGCCGTAAACCCAGCAGCCGCCTATCGTTTAAAACCAATCCCTTTGGGAGACAGATAATAAAATGTCCTGGAATAAACTGGAAACAGACTTTTATGAATAAACAACTGTTGTTAGGACACCTGAAAAGGTAAGATGAGCGCGTTCCCGTCCTCCAAAGCCAGTGTGACTATTTGTTATTTCTTAATTTTTACAGAATTGGTTAGTCCGTCTCTAACATATTCCTTGTTTGCTCTGGTGAACGAAACTATACATTCATTCTGATTGCTATTTTAATAATAAAATCGCACATTGCGTCGTTCAAAACGCTGCAGAAAACGCTAATTGATGCTAAAGTGACTTTTTGCTTTTTTTGACTTTTAGCATAAAACGTATTTAAAATTGATGCGTATTTGTTGCTTTTTAGTTGCGTTTGAGTTGCTTTTCATGTGCGTTTTGATTTCATTCTGATTGCGTTCGACTTGCGTTTTCATGACTTGCTTTTGTCCATAGAGCTTTTAAACAAAGTTTTGAATTCGTTATTTAATTTGTGAAAAAAAATGAAAAAAAATAGGAATAAATAGAATTCTACTGATGTAATTTCCTACGTGCTGTTTTCTGCCATTTCTGCATTTGATTGGCTAAAATTAAGAATATGCCTGACAAAAGAGGGACTCTACGTCTACGAAGGTCACAAAGACATTGTTTATTGCTCTTGTTGATGCTGTTACATCATCGCAGAAGACTGCAAGTATTTTTTTTTAATGAAAAAATGGCTCTAGATGTCTGTTTTATCAGCGCTGGGTAGGAAAATACAGGGGACCCTACTCCATTTTTTCAAATTATTAATTTTTAAACTCCACTTCCAGGACCTAGACAGCTAGTGTGAGTGCAACCAATCACTGACTCTGGCAGTCTGACTGCAACCAATCCTAGAGTGTGGGTGAGGGAGCAGTGAACATTCATATATTTCAATGAGCGGACCTAGAAGCAGTGTAACAGTTGTGCAGAAACTCTGGATGTATAATTGTCCTCCTTTTTATTCCCCATTTTGCTTCCTTTTGCTGCCCCCTAGCCCTTACTAAAACCATTTATTTTTTAAACTTGTAGATAGGATCTGGCTTCTGGGGTGACGTCCAGTCCCGAACCGGACTTCTTTTTTTTTTAAAAATATATAAAGTCGGACCACTGATCCCAAACATCTGCTGGTCCTCCTAATCCTCCTCGCTATTGACAAGTGTTCTTTTAACATGATGCTTTGGCATGGTAAATATTTATATTTTTAACTTTTAGGCCGTAAACCTAGCAGCAGCCTATCGTTTAAAACCAATCCCTTTGGGAGACAGATAATAAAATGTCGTGGAATAAACTGTAAAAAGACTTTTATGAATGAACAACCGTTGTTAGGACACCTGAAAAGGTAAGATGAGCGCGTTCCCGTCCTCCAAAGCCAGTGTGACCATTTGTTATTTCTTAATTTTTACAGAATTGGTTAGTCCGTCTCTAACATATACCTTGTTTGCTCTGGTGAACGAAACTATACATTCATTCTGATTGCTATTTTAATGGTAAAATCGCACATTGCGTCGTTCAAAACGCTGCAGAAAACGCTAATTGATGCTAAAGTGACTTTTTGCTTTTTTTTACTTTTAGCATAAAACGTATTTAAATTTGATGCGTATTTGTTGCTTTTTAGTTGCGTTTGAGTTGCTTTTCATGTGCATTTTGATTTCATTCTGATTGCGTTCGACTTGCGTTTTCATTACTTGCTTTTGTCCATAGAGCTTTTAAACAAAGTTTTGAATTCGTTATTTAATTTGTGAAAAAAAATGAAAAAAAATAGGAATAAATAGAATTCTACTGATGTAATTTCCTACGTGCTGTTTTCTGCCATTTCTGCATTAGATTGGCTAAAATTAAGAATATGCCTGACAAAAGAGGGACTCTACGTCTACGAAGGTCACAAAGACATTGTTTATTGCTCTTGTTGATGCTGTTACATCATCGCAGAAGACTGCAAATATTTTTTTTTAATGAAAAAATGGCTCCAGATGTCTGTTTTATCAGCGCTGGGTAGGAAAATACAGGGGACCCTACTCCATTTTTTCAAATTATTAATTTTTAAACTCCACTTCCAGGACCTAGACAGCTAGTGTGAGTGCAACCAATCACTGACTCTGGCAGTCTGACTGCAACCAATCCTAGAGTGTGGGTGAGGGAGCAGTGAACATTCATATCTTTCAATGAGCGGACCTAGAAGCAGTGTAACAGTTGTGCAGAAACTCTGGATGTATAATTGTCCTCCTTTTTATTCCCCATTTTGCTTCCTTTTGCTGCCCCCTAGCCCTTACTAAAACCATTTATTTTTTAAACTTGTAGATAGGATCTGGCTTCTGGGGTGACGTCCAGTCCCGAACCGGACTTCTTTTTTTTTTTTAAAATATATAAAGTCGGACCACTGATCCCAAACATCTGCTGGTCCTCCTAATCCTCCTCGCTATTGACAAGTGTTCTTTTAACATGATGCTTTGGCATGGTAAATATTTATATTTTTAACTTTTAGGCCGTAAACCTAGCAGCAGCCTATCGTTTAAAATCAATCCCTTTGGGAGACAGATAATAAAATGTCGTGGAATAAACTGTAAAAAGACTTTTATGAATGAACAACTGTTGTTAGGAAACCTGAAAAGGTAAGATGAGCGCGTTCCCGTCCTCCAAAGCCAGTGTGACCATTTGTTATTTCTTAATTTTTACAGAATTGGTTAGTCCGTCTCTAACATATACCTTGTTTGCTCTGGTGAACGAAACTATACATTCATTCTGATTGCTATTTTAATGGTAAAATCGCACATTGCGTCGTTCAAAACGCTGCAGAAAACGCTAATTGATGCTAAAGTGACTTTTTGCTTTTTTTTACTTTTAGCATAAAACGTATTTAAAATTGATGCATATTTGTTGCTTTTTAGTTGCGTTTGAGTTGCTTTTCATGTGCGTTTTGATTTCATTCTGATTGCGTTCGACTTGCGTTTTCATGACTTGCTTTTGTCCATAGAGCTTTTAAACAAATTTTTGAATTTATTTAATTTGTGAAAAAAAATGAAAAAAAATAGGAATAAATAGAATTCCACTGATGTAATTTGCTACGTGCTGTTTTCTGCCATTTCTGCATTTGATTGGCTAAAATTAAGAATATGCCTGACAAAAGAGGGACTCTACGTCTACGAAGGTCACAAAGACATTATTTATTGCTCTTGTTGATGCTGTTACATCATCGCAGAAGACTGCAAGTATTTTTTTTTAATGAAAAACTGGCTCCAGATGTCTGTTTTATCAGCGCTGGGTAGGAAAATACAGGGGACCTTACTCCATTTTTTCAAATTATTAATTTTTAAACTCCACTTCCAGGACCTAGACAGGTAGTGTGAGTGCAACCAATCACTGACTCTGGCAGTCTGACTGCAAACAATCCTAGAGTCTGGGTGAGGGAGCAGTGAACATTCATATCTTTCAATGAGCGGACCTAGAAGCAGTGTGACAGTTGTGCAGAAACTCTGGAAGTATAATTGTCCTCCTTTTTAATCCCCATTTTGCTTCCTTTTGCAGCCCCTTAGCCCTTACTAAAACCATTTATTTTTTAAACACGTAGATAGGATCTGGCTTCTGCGGTGAAGTCCAGTCCCGAACCTGTCTTTTTTTTTTTTAAAAATATATAAAGTCGGACCACTGATCCCAAACATCTGCTGGTCCTCCTAATCCTCCTCGCTATTGACAAGTGTTCTTTTAACATGATGCTTTGGCATGGTAAATATTTATATTTTTAACTTTTAGGCCGTAAACTTAGCAGCCGCCTATCGTTTAAAACCAATCCCTTTGGGAGACAGATAATCAAATGTCCTGCAATAAACTGTAAACAGACCTTTATGAATGAACAACCTGTTGTTAGGACACCTGAAAAGGTAAGATGAGCGCGTTCCCGTCCTCCAAAGCCAGTGTGACTATTTGTTATTTCCTAAATTTTACAGAATTGGTTAGTCCGTATCTAACATATACCTTGTTTGCTCTGGTGAACGAAACTATAGATTCATTCTGATTGCTATTTTAATGGTAAAATCGCACTTTGCGTCGTTCAAAACGCTGCAGAAAATGCTAATTGATGCTAAAGTGACTTTTTGCTTTTTTTGACTTTTACCATAAAACGTATTTAAAATTGATGCGTATTTGTTGCTTTTTAGTTGCGTTTGAGTTGCTTTTCATGTGCGTTTTGATTTCATTCTGATTGCATTCGACTTGCGTTTTCATGACTTGCTTTTGTCCATAGAGCTTTTAAACAAAGTTTTGAATTCGTTATTTAATTTGTGAAAAAAATGAAAAAAAATAGGAATAAATAGAATTCTACTGATGTAATTTCCTACGTGCTGTTTTCTGCCATTTCTGCATTTGATTGGCTAAAATTAAGAATATGCCTGACAAAAGAGGGACTCTACGTCTACGAAGGTCACAAAGACATTTTTTATTGCTCTTGTTGATGCTGTTACATCATCGCAGAAGACTGTAAGTATTTTTTTTAATGAAAAATGGCTCCAGATGTCTGTTTTATCAGCGCTGGGTAGGAAAATACAGGGGACCCTACTTCATTTTTTCAAATTTTTAATTTTTAAACTCCACTTCCAGGACCTAGACAGCTAGTGTGAGTGCAACCAATCACTGACTCTGGCAGTCTGACTGCAACCAATCCTAGAGTGTGGGTGAGGGAGCAGTGAACATTCATATATTTCAATGAGCGGACCTAGAAGCAGTGTGGCAGTTGTGCAGAAACTCTGGAAGTATAATTGTCCTCCTTTTTAATCCCCATTTTGCTTCCTTTTGCAGCCCCCTAGCCCTTACTAAAACCATTTATTTTTTAAACACGAAGATAGGATCTGGCTTCTGGGGTGAAGTCCAGTCCCAAACCGGACTTTTTTTTTTTAAAAAAAAATATATAAAGTTGGACCACTGATCCCAAACATCTGCTGGTCCTCCTAATCCTCCTCGCTATTGACAAGTGTTCTTTTAACATAATGCTTTGGTATGGTAAATATTTATATTTTTAACTTTTAAGCCGTAAACCCAGCAGCCGCCTATCGTTTAAAACCAATCCCTTTGGGAGACAGATAATCAAATGTCCTGCTATCAATTGTAAAAAGACCTTTATGAATGAACAACTGTTGTTAGGACACCTGAAAAGGTAAGATGAGCGCGTTCCCATCCTCCAAAGCCAGTGTGACTTTTGTTATTTCTTAATTTTTACAGAATTGGTTAGTCCGTATCTAACATATACCTTGTTTGCTCTGGTGAACGAAACTATACATTCATTCTGATTGCTATTTTAATGGTAAAATCGCACTTTGCGTCGTTCAAAACGCTGCAGAAAACGCTAATTGATGCTAAAGTGACTTTTTGCTTTTTTTGACTTTTACCATAAAACGTATTTAAAATTGATGCGTATTTGTTGCTTCTTAGTTGCGTTTGAGTTGCTTTTCATGTGCGTTTTGATTTCATTCTGATTGCGTTCGACTTGCGTTTTCATGACTTGCTTTTGTCCATAGAGCTTTTAAACAAAGTTTTGAATTCGTTATTTAATTTGTGAAAAAAAATGAAAAAAAATAGGAATAAATAGAATTCTACTGATGTAATTTCCTACGTGCTGTTTGCTGCCATTTCTGCATTTGATTGGCTAAAATTAAGAATATGCCTGACAAAAGAGGGACTCTACGTCTACGAAGGTCACAAAGACATTGTTTATTGCTCTTGTTGATGCTGTTACATCATCGCAGAAGACTGCAAGTATTTTTTTTTAATGAAAAAATGGCTCTAGATGTCTGTTTTATCAGCGCTGGGTAGGAAAATACAGGGGACCCTACTCCATTTTTTCAAATTATTAATTTTTAAACTCCACTTCCAGGACCTAGACAGCTAGTGTGAGTGCAACCAATCACTGACTCTGGCAGTCTGACTGCAGCCAATCCTAGAGTGTGGGTGAGGGAGCAGTGAACATTCATATATTTCAATGAGCGGACCTAGAAGCAGTGTAACAGTTGTGCAGAAACTCTGGATGTATAATTGTCCTCCTTTTAAATCCCCATTTTGCTTCCTTTTGCTGCCCCCTAGCCCTTACTAAAACCATTTATTTTTTAAACTTGTAGAAAGGATCTGGCTTCTGGGTTGATGTCCAGTCCCGAACCGGACTTCTTTTTTTTTTTAAAATATATAAAGTCGGACCACTGATCCCAAACATCTGCTGGTCCTCCTAATCCTCCTCGCTATTGACAAGTGTTCTTTTAACATGATGCTTTGGCATGGTAAATATTTATATTTTTAACTTTTAGGCCGTAAACCCAGCAGCCGCCTATCGTTTAAAACCAATCCCTTTGGGAGACAGATAATAAAATGTCCTGCAATATACTGTAAACAGACCTTTATGAATGAACAACTGTTGTTAGGACACCTGAAAAGGTAAGATGAGCGCGTTTCCGTCCTCCAAAGCCAGTGTAACTTTTGTTATTTCTTAACTTTTACAGAATTGGTTAGTCCGTATCTAACATATACCTTGTTTGCTCTGGTGAACGAAACTATACATTCATTCTGATTGCTATTTTAATGGTAAAATCGCACTTTGCGTCGTTCAAAACGCTGCAGAAAACGCTAATTGATGCTAAGGTGACATTTTGCTTTTTTTGACTTTTACCATAAAACGTATTTAAAATTGATGCGTATTTGTTGCTTTTTAGTTGCGTTTGAGTTGCTTTTCATATGCGTTTTGATTTCATTCTGATTGCATTCGACTTGCGTTTTCATGACTTGCTTTTGTCCATAGAGCTTTTAAACAAAGTTTTGAATTCGTTATTTAATTTGTGAAAAAAAATGAAAAAAAATAGGAATAAATAAAATTCTACTGATGTAATTTGCTACGTGCTGTTTTCTGCCATTTCTGCATTTGATTGGCTAAAATTAAGAATATGCCTGACAAAAGAGGGACTCTACGTCTACGAAGGTCACAAAGACATTGTTTATTGCTCTTGTTGATGCTGTTACATCATCGCAGAAGACTGCAAGTATTTTTTTTTAATGAAAAATTGGCTCCAGATGTCTGTTTTATCAGCGCTGGGTAGGAAAATACAGGGGACCCTACTCCATTTTTTCAAATTATTAATTTTTAAACTCCACTTCCAGGACCTAGACAGCTAGTGTGAGTGCAACCAATCACTGACTCTGGCAGTCTGACTGCAACCAATCCTAGAGTGTGGGTGAGGGAGCAGTGAACATTCATATCTTTCAATGAGCGGACCTAGAAGCAGTGTAACAGTTGTGCAGAAACTCTGGATGTATAATTGTCCTCCTTTTAAATCCCCATTTTGCTTCCTTTTGCTGCCCCCTAGCCCTTACTAAAACCATTTATTTTTTAAACTTGTAGATAGGATCTGGCTTCTGGGGTGACGTCCAGTCCCGAACCGGACTTCTTTTTTTTTTAAAAATATATAAAGTCGGACCACTGATCCCAAACATCTGCTGGTCCTCCTAATCCTCCTCGCTATTGACAAGTGTTCTTTTAACATGATGCTTTGGCATGGTAAATATTTATATTTTTAACTTTTAGGCCGTAAACCTAGCAGCAGCCTATCGTTTAAAACCAATCCCTTTGGGAGACAGATAATAAAATGTCGTGGAATAAACTGTAAAAAGACTTTTATGAATGAACAACTGTTGTTAGGACACCTGAAAAGGTAAGATGAGCGCGTTCCCGTCCTCCAAAGCCAGTGTGACCATTTGTTATTTCTTAATTTTTACAGAATTGGTTAGTCCGTCTCTAACATATACCTTGTTTGCTCTGGTGAACGAAACTATACATTCATTCTGATTGCTATTTTAATGGTAAAATCGCACATTGCGTCGTTCAAAACGCTGCAGAAAACGCTAATTGATGCTAAAGTGACTTTTTGCTTTTTTGACTTTTAGCATAAAACGTATTTAAAATTGATGCGTATTTGTTGCTTCTTAGTTGCGTTTGAGTTGCTTTTCATGTGCGTTTTGATTTCATTCTGATTGCGTTCGACTTGCGTTTTCATGACTTGCTTTTGTCCATAGAGCTTTTAAACAAAGTTTTGAATTCATTATTTAATTTGTGAAAAAAAATGAAAAAAAAATAGGAATACATAGAATTCTACTGATGTAATTTCCTACGTGCTGTTTTCTGCCATTTCTGCATTTGATTGGCTAAAATTAAGAATATGCCTGACAAAAGAGGGACTCTACGTCTACGAAGGTCACAAAGACATTGTTTATTGCTCTTGTTGATGCTGTTACATCATCGCAGAAGACTGCAAATATTTTTTTTTAATGAAAAAATGGCTCCAGATGTCTGTTTTATCAGCGCTGGGTAGGAAAATACAGGGGACCCTACTCCATTTTTTCAAATTATTAATTTTTAAACTCCACTTCCAGGACCTAGACAGCTAGTGTGAGTGCAACCAATCACTGACTCTGGCAGTCTGACTGCAACCAATCCTAGAGTGTGGGTGAGGGAGCAGTGAACATTCATATATTTCAATGAGCGGACCTAGAAGCAGTGTAACAGTTGTGCAGAAACTCTGGATTTATAATTGTATTCCTTTTAAATCCCCATTTTGCTGCCCCCTAGCCCTTACTAAAACCATTTATTTTTTAAACTTGTAGATAGGATCTGGCTTCTGGGGTGACGTCCAGTCCCGAACCGGACTTCTTTTTTTTTTTTAAAATATATAAAGTCGGACCACTGATCCCAAACATCTGCTGGTCCTCCTAATCCTCCTCGCTATTGACAAGTGTTCTTTTAACATGATGCTTTGGCATGGTAAATATTTATATTTTTAACTTTTAGGCCGTAAACCCAGCAGCCGCCTATCGTTTAAAACCAATCCCTTTGGAAGACAGATAATAAAATGTCCTGGAATAAACTGTAACAGACCTTTATGAATGAACAACTGTTGTTAGGACACCTGAAAAGGTAAGATGAGCGCGTTCCCGTCCTCCAAAGCCAGTGTGACTTTTGTTATTTCTTAATTTTTACAGAATTGGTTAGTCCGTATCTAACATATACCTTGTTTGCTCTGGTGAACGAAACTATACATTCATTCTGATTGCTATTTTAATGGTAAAATCGCACTTTGCGTCGTTCAAAACGCTGCAGAAAACGCTAATTGATGCTAAAGTGACCTTTTGCTTTTTTTTACTTTTACCATAAAACGTATTTAAAATTGATGCGTATTTGTTGCTTTTTAGTTGCGTTTGAGTTGCTTTTCATGTGCGTTTTGATTTCATTCTGATTGCATTCGACTTGCGTTTTCATGACTTGCTTTTGTCCATAGAGCTTTTAAACAAAGTTTTGAATTCGTTATTTAATTTGTGAAAAAAAATGAAAAAAAATAGGAATAAATAGAATTCTACTGATGTAATTTCCTACGTGCTGTTTTCTGCCATTTCTGCATTTGATTGGCTAAAATTAAGAATATGCCTGACAAAAGAGGGACTCTACGTCTACGAAGGTCACAAAGACATTGTTTATTGCTCTTGTTGATGCTGTTACATCATCGCAGAAGACTGCAAGTATTTTTTTTTAATGAAAAAATGGCTCCAGATGTCTGTTTTATCAGCGCTGGGTAGGAAAATACAGGGGACCCTACTCCATTTTTTCAAATTATTAATTTTTAAACTCCACTTCCAGGACCTAGACAGCTAGTGTGAGTGCAACCAATCACTGACTCTGGCAGTCTGACTGCAACCAATCCTAGAGTGTGGGTGAGGGAGCAGTGAACATTCATATATTTCAATGAGCGGACCTAGAAGCAGTGTAACAGTTATGCAGAAACTCTGGATGTATAATTGTCCTCCTTTTTAATCCCCATTTTGCTTCCTTTTGCTGCCCCCTAGCCCTTACTAAAACCATTTATTTTTTAAACACGTAGATAGGATCTGGTTTCTGGGGTGACGTCCAGTCCCGAACCGGACTTCTTTTTTTTTTTTTAAATATATAAAGTCGGACCACTGATCCCAAACATCTGCTGGTCCTCCTAATCCTCCTCGCTATTGAAAAGTGTTCTTTTAACATGATGCTTTGGCATGGTAAATATTTATATTTTTAACTTTTAGGCCGTAAACCCAGCAGCCGCCTATCGTTTAAAACCAATCCCTTTGGGAGACAGATAATCAAATGTCCTGCTATCAATTGTAAAAAGACCTTTATGAATGAACAACTGTTGTTAGGACACCTGAAAAGGTAAGATGAGCGCGTTCCCATCCTCCAAAGCCAGTGTGACTTTTGTTATTTCTAAATTTTTACAGAATTGGTTAGTCCGTATCTAACATATACCTTGTTTGCTCTGGTGAACGAAACTATACATTCATTCTGATTGCTATTTTAATGGTAAAATCGCACTTTGCGTCGTTCAAAACGCTGCAGAAAACGCTAATTGATGCTAAAGTGACTTTTTGCTTTTTTTGACTTTTACCATAAAACGTATTTAAAATTGATGCGTATTTGTTGCTTTTTAGTTGCGTTTGAGTTGCTTTTCATGTGCGTTTTGATTTCATTCTGATTGCGTTCGACTTGCGTTTTCATGACTTGCTTTTGTCCATAGAGCTTTTAAACAAAGTTTTGAATTCGTTATTTAATTTGTGAAAAAAAATGAAAAAAAATAGGAATAAATAGAATTCTACTGATGTAATTTCCTACGTGCTGTTTGCTGCCATTTCTGCATTTGATTGGCTAAAATTAAGAATATGCCTGACAAAAGAGGGACTCTACGTCTACGAAGGTCACAAAGACATTGTTTATTGCTCTTGTTGATGCTGTTACATCATCGCAGAAGACTGCAAGTATTTTTTTTTTAATGAAAAAATGGCTCCAGATGACTGTTTTATCAGCGCTGGGTAGGAAAATACAGGGGACCCTACTCCATTTTTTCAAATTATTAATTTTTAAACTCCACTTCCAGGACCTAGACAGCTAGTGTGAGTGCAACCAATCACTGACTCTGGCAGTCTGACTGCAACCAATCCTAGAGTGTGGGTGAGGGAGCAGTGAACATTCATATATTTCAATGAGCGGACCTAGAAGCAGTGTGACAGTTGTGCAGAAACTCTGGAAGTATAATTGTCCTCCTTTTTAATCCCCATTTTGCTTCCTTTTGCAGCCCCCTAGCTCTTACTAAAACCATTTTTTTTTTAAACTTGTAGATAGGATCTGGCTTCTGGGGTGACATCCAGTCCCGAACCGGACTTCTTTTTTTTTAAAAAATATATAAAGTCGGACCACTGATCCCAAACATCTGCTGGTCCTCCTAATCCTCCTCGCTATTGACAAGTGTTCTTTTAACATGATGCTTTGGCATGGTAAATATTTATATTTTTAACTTTTAGGCCGTAAACCCAGCAGCCGCCTATCGTTTAAAACAAATCCCTTTGGGAGACAGATAATCAAATGTCCTGCAATAAACTGTAAACAGACCTTTATGAATGAACAACTGTTGTTAGGACACCTGAAAAGGTAAGATGAGCGCGTTCCCGTCCTCCAAATCCAGTGTGACTATTTGTTATTTCTTAATTTTTACAGAATTGGTTAGTCCGTCTCTAACATATACCTTGTTTGCTCTGGTGAACGAAACTATAGATTAATTCTGATTGCTATTTTAATGGTAAAATCGCACATTGCGTCGTTCAAAACGCTGCAGAAAACGCTAATTGATGCTAAAGTGACTTTTTGCTTTTTTTGACTTTTACCATAAAACGTATTTAAAGTTGATGCGTATTTGTTGCTTTTTAGTTGCGTTTTGATTTCATTCTGATTGCGTTCGACTTGCGTTTTCATGACTTGCTTTTGTCCATAGAGCTTTTAAACAAAGTTTTGAATTCGTTATTTAATTTGTGAAAAAAAAATGAAAAAACATAGGAATAAATAGAATTCTACTGATGTAATTTCCTACGTGCTGTTTTCTGCCATTTCTGCAATTGATTGGCTAAAATTAAGAATATACCTGACAAAAGAGGGACTCTACATCTACGAAGGTCACAAAGACATTGTTTATTGCTCTTGTTGATGCTGTTACATCATTGCAGAAGACTGCAAGTATTTTTTTTTTAATGAAAAAATGGCTCCAGATGACTGTTTTATTAGCGCTGGGTAGGAAAATACAGGGGACCCTACTCCATTTTTTCAAATTATACATTTTTACACTCCACTTCCAGGACGTAGACAGCTAGTGTGAGTGCAACCAATCACTGACTCTGGCAGTCTGACTGCAACCAATCCTAGAGTGTGGGTGAGGGAGCAGTGAACATTCATATCTTTCAATGAGCGGACCTAGAAGCAGTGTAACAGTTGTGCAGAAACTCTGGATGTATAATTGTCCTCCTTTTTAATCCCCATTTTGCTTCCTTTTGCAGCCCCCTAGCCCTTACTAAAACCATTTATTTTTTAAACACGTAGATAGGATCTGGCTTCTGGGGTGAAGTCCAGTCCCGAACCGGACTTTTTGTTTTTTTAAAAATATATAAAGTTGGACCACTGATCCCAAACATCTGCTGGTCCTCCTAATCCTCCTCGCTATTGACAAGTGTTCTTTTAACATGATGCTTTGGCATGGTAAATATTTATATTTTTAACTTTTAGGCCGTAAACCCAGCAGCCTCCTATCGTTTAAAACCAATCCCCTTGGGAGACAGATAATCAAATGTCCTGCTATCAATTGTAAAAAGACCTTTATGAATGAACAACTGTTGTTAGGACACCTGAAAAGGTAAGATGAGCGCGTTCCCGTCCTCCAAAGCCAGTGTGACTATTTGTTATTTCTTAATTTTTACAGAATTGGTTAGTCCGTATCTAACATATACCTTGTTTGCTCTGGTGAACGAAACTATAGATTCATTCTGACTGCTATTTTAATGGTAAAATCGCACTTTGCGTCATTCAAAACGCTGCAGAAAACGCTAATTGACGCTAAAGTGACTTTTTGCTTTTTTTGACTTTTACCATAAAACGTATTTAAAATTGATGCGTATTTGTTGCTTTTTAGTTGCGTTTTGATTTCATTCTGATTGCGTTCGACTTGCGTTTTCATGACTTGCTTTTGTCCATAGAGCTTTTAAACAAAGTTTTGAATTCATTATTTAATTTGTGAAAAAAAAATTAAAAAAATAGGAATAAATAGAATTCTACTGATGTAATTTCCTACGTGCTGTTTTCTGCCATTTCTGCAATTGATTGGCTAAAATTAAGAATATGCCTGACAAAAGAGGGACTCTACGTCTACGAAGGTCACAAAGACATTGTTTATTGCTCTTGTTGATGCTGTTACATCATTGCAGAAGACTGCAAGTATTTTTTTTTAATGAAAAAATGGCTCCAGATGACTGTTTTATTAGCGCTGGGTAGGAAAATACAGGGGACCCTACTCCATTTTTTCAAATTATACATTTTTACACTCCCCTTCCAGGACGTAGACAGCTAGTGTGAGTGCAACCAATCACTGACTCTGGCAGTCTGACTGCAACCAATCCTAGAGTGTGGGTGAGGGAGCAGTGAACATTCATATATTTCAATGAGCGGACCTAGAAGCAGTGTGACAGTTGTGCAGAAACTCTGGATGTATAATTGTCCTCCTTTTTAATCCCCATTTTGCTTCCTTTTGCTGCCCCCTAGCCCTTACTAAAACCATTTATTTTTTAAACACGTAGATAGGATCTGGCTTCTGGGCTGAAGTCCAGTCCTGAACCGGACTTCTTTATTTTTTTAAAATATATAAAGTCTGACCACTGATCCCAAACATCTGTTGGTCCTCCTAATCCTCCTCGCTATTGAAAAGTGTTCTTTTAACATGATGCTTTGGCATGGTAAATATTTATATTTTTAACTTTTAGGCCGTAAAACCAATCCCATTGGGAGAAAGAAAATCAAATGTCCATCCATGAATTGCAAAAAGAGCTTTAGGAATGAAAAACTGTTGTTAGGACACCTGAAAAGGTAAGATGAGCGCGTTCCCGTCGTCCAAAGCCAGTATGACCATTTGTTATTTCTTCATTTTTACAGAATTGGTTAGTCCGTATCTAACATATACCTTGTTTGCTCTGGTGAACTAAACTATAGATTCATTCTGATTGCTACTTTAAGGGTGAGATTGCAGTTTGCTTCGTTCAAAACGCTGCAGTAAACGCTAATTGATGCTAAAGTGACTTTTTGCTTTTTTTGACTTTTGCCATAAAACGTATTTAAAACTGATGCGTATTTGTTGCTTTTTAGTTGCGTTTGAGTTGCTTTTCATGTGCGTTTCAATTTCATTCTGATTGCGTTCGACTTGTGTTTTTATGACTTGCGTTTGTCCATAGAGCTTTTAAACAAATAAAGTTTTGAATTCATTATTTAATTTGTGAAAAAAAAGGAAAAAAAAAATAGGAGTAAATAGAATTCTACTGATTTCATTTCCTACGTGCTGTTTTCTGCCATTTCTGCATTGGATTGGCTAAAATTAAGAATATGCCTGACATATGAGGGACTCTACGTCTGCGAAGGTCACAAAGACATCGTTTATTGCTCTTGTTAATGCTGTTACATTGTCGCAGAAAACTGCAAGTATTTTTTTTATGAAATTTACCAACTTTAACTAAATTTATTATTATTTTTTGTTTTGCTAAAATAGTTTCCTTGTGGTTTTTTAATAATTTTAAATTATAATATCTTTTACCAACAGCAAATACAACATATACCTGGAATGTGGGTGCATCCACTTTAATTGGAAAGACATCAGAAAGGTCATTTTTCAAACTTATATTCGGATTTGCGCAAGTAAGTTTTCTTTTTTTCTGTGTATTTCAAATAATGTGTGCAATATTTCCTGTAAATATTTCAAAATAAATTGTCATTTAAAATATGATGTTAATTTACAATTTGTTTAAATATGTCAAATTTTTCATTCAAAATATTATTTTCTTTTAAAATTGATTTTACATTTTCCTTTATTTTAAGGTATGAAGACAAATTCATTGCTTTTTGTCTTTTAAATATTGAGGCATTTAATGACTTACTATCGCTTGTGCATTCCAAAATTACACATGAAAATACATTCATGCGTGAATCTATTTCTGCGGAGGAAAGATTATTAGTTACATTAAGGTAAATTTTAAAAAACCATGAATTGAACTATCATGTTGAAACTAAAATATTAATATTTTGGGAAATTTAATTTTGTCTTATTTTTTTTTCTTTTTTTAATTTTGTTTTATAAAAAATGGGATTTTCATCTATACATTATCATCATGGCTAAAAGATTTCTTGCAACAGGAGAAAGCTTTGCCTCCCTCCATTTACAGTTTCGGCTTGGAAGAACCACTATCTCTGAAATTGTAATTGAAACATGTGATGCAATATAGGATACATTAGTTTCTATAGAAATGCCTATACCAAACAAAAATATATGGTTGAATGTCAGTTAAAATTTTGAATCGGTCACTAATTTTCCAAATTGTCTGGGTGCTATCGATGGAAAGCACATCCGTATCCAGCAACCACCAAGATCTGGTTCTTCTTTCTTTAATTATAAAAAATTCTTTTCAATAGTTTTAATGGCTGTTGCTGATGCAAATTATAAGTTTATAGCTATAGATGTAGGTAGTTTGGGCAGCACAGGAGATTGACGTGTGTTACAAAATTCACAGTTTTGGAGACAAATCATCCTAAATAATTCAACATTCCCCGATCCAAAACCATTGTCCGGATCGACAGAAACAATACCTTATTTATTTGTGACTGATGAGGCTTTCCCTCTTCTGCCAAATCTCCTGCGACCTTATCCCATGAGAGGTTTGGATGACAGTAAAAGGGTATTTAATTACCGGCTCAGTAGAGCTAGAAGGTATGTAGAATGCACATTTGGGATTATGGCCAGCCAATGGCGCATATTGCACACTACAATGAAACTTAAAATATCATTAGTGGATAAAGTAATCAAAGCATGCTGCATTCCATATATTTTTTTGCGCAGATACAGATGTGAAATTGTGGATGGTCAACAGCCCCAAATTTTCTACCAGTGCTATCTGTTTCTGGCCGACCTAATGTTTCAGGTGTCGATATTCGTGACAAATTTAAAAATTACTTTAATTCAAATGTTGGTGCCATACCATGGCAATATGTATCTATGGGGGTTGATATTCATGAATAATTAATAAAATTATGGAATTATTATGTTAAGTTTTTCTTTTTATATAAAAATAATAATTTAAATTTTTAATGTTTAACATATATTTTATTTCATGTTTTTGGCAAAAAATAAAGCTTGGATATGTTTGAAATAGAACATTTTTATTAATAAACACAGTTTAATTTATTGAAGAGAAATAAAATGTGTTTACAAAATATCTATTTAGTTTTTTATGCAAACAAAAAACTCTAACTTAAACATTATAGATATGTCTTATAATATTTGCATAAGCTATAGAGAACTAAATTTATTTCTTACAAAAAAAAGGCTTTCATGGCTATGTAACTATGGTTGTGAAAATAACTCATTAGTAAAATAACTAGACATTGTATCATTTTGTACCATACGATTATTTTGCAGATTCTGATACTTTTGTTGGTAGGTTGTTCCATAATCATGTTTTGGATAATTTTGGAAAGGTTGTCAAACTGTTTGTACCACATAACTTTGTCTAGCATGCGGAATTTGATTGCTTTTGCTATGATATGCCTGGCTACTAATTGTATTCACATGTGTTTGATTTTTACTTTTTTGGACATCAAATGCTTTTCCTAAATGCTGTATTAAATCAACACCTGATGGAAACATGTCATCATTTTCAAACAGCTCCAAAAGTCCACAAATTGCGGTCATACAAGCAGACTTTGGCTGAAAGAATAACTCATAGTAAAATGATCAAAAGAGTCATCTTCTGTAGTTTATTGCAGTATTTTGATCAGTTAACCCTTTAGTGACGGAGCTAATTTTCACCTTAATGACCAGACCAAATTTTGCAATTCTGACCAGTGTCACTTCATGAGGTTATAACTCTGGAACGCTTCAACGGATCCCGGTGATTCTGAGATTGTTTTTTCGTCACATATTGGACTTCATGTTAGTACCAAATTTAGGACAATATTTTTTGTGTTTATTTATGAAAAAAATTGAATATTGGCAAAAATTTTGAAAATTTAGCAATTTTCAACTTTTGAATTTTTATACCGTTAAACCAGAGATTTCTGTGACACAAAATAGTTAATAAATAACATTTCCCACATGTCTACTTTACATCAGCACAATTTTGGAAACAAAATTTTTTTTGTTAGGAAGTTAGAGGGGTTCAAAGTTTATCAGCAATTTCTCATTTTTACATCAAAATTTACAAAACCAGTTTTTTAGGGACCACATCACATTTGAAGTGACTTCAATAGGCCTAGATGACAGAAAATACCCAAAAGTGACACCATTCTAAAAACTGCACCCCCCAAAGTACTCAAAACCACATTCAAGAAGTTTATTAACCCTTGAGGTGCTTCACATGAACAAAAGCAATGTGGAATGAAAAAAAGCAAAAATTAAATTTTACCTAAAAATGTTGCTCTAACCCAAATTTATTCACTTTTAGAAGAAATAACACAACAAAATGGACCTCAAAACTTGTTCCCCACTTTCTTATGAGCGCGCCGATACCCCACATGTGGTCAGAAACCTCTGTTTGGACAAATGGGAGGGCTCGGAACAGAAGGAGCAATATTTGAATTTTGGAAAGCAAATTTGGCTGAAATAGATTGCGAGCACCATGTTGCATTTACAGGTCCGCTAAGGTACCTAAACAGAAGAAATCCCTCACAAGTGACACCATTTTGGAAACTAGACCCCTCAAGGCTTCTATCTAGGGGTATAGTGAGCATTTTAGATCCACAGGTACTTCACAGATTTTGTTAACGTTACGTTGTCATATTGAAAATTTTAATAATTTTCTCAAAAATGTTGCTTTAGCATCAATTTTCTCACTTTTTCAAGAGGTAATTCCAAAAATTTGACCTCAAGGTTTGTTAACCACTTTTTTATGAGCGCGGTGATACCTCACATGTGGTCTGAAACCTTTGTTTGGACAAATGGGAGGGCTTGGAACGAAAGGAGCAATATTTGAATTTTAGAAAGGAAATTTGGCTGAAAAAGATTGCGGGCACCATGTCGCATTTGGAGGTCCCCTAAGGTACCTAAACAGCAGAAACCCCGCACAAGTGGCCCCATTTTGGAAACTAGGCCCCTCAAGGAATTTATCTAGATGTTTGGTGAGTACCCTGAACCCTCAGGTGCTTCACAGAATTTTATAACGTTGAGCCATGAAAAAAAAAAAATAAAATTTTACCACAAAATTGTTATTTCAACCAGGTAGCTTTTTTTTTTACAAGAGTAAAAGGAAAAAATTCAGCATAACATTTATTGTGCAATTTCTCCTGAGTTTGGCGATACCTTATATGTGGTGGAAATCAACTGTTTGGGCGCACGGCAGGGCTCGGAAGGGAAGGAGTGCCATTTGACTGCAAAATTGGCTGGAATCAATAGCGGACGCCAGGTTGCATTTGGAGAGCCCCTGAGGTGCCTAAACAGTGGCGGTCCCCCACAAGTGACTTCATTCTGGAAACAAGACACCTCAAGGCTTTTATCAAGGTGTATAGTGAGCAGTTTGAATCCACGAGTACTTCACAGAATTTGATAAGCTTAGGTTGCCATATTGAAAATTTTCATTTTTTTCACAAAACTGTTGCTTTAGCATCAAATTTCTCACTTTTTCAAGAGACAACAACAAACCGTGGACCCCACAGGTTGTTATCCAATGTCTTATGAGCACAGGGATACCCCACATGTGGCCAAAAACCTCTGTTTGGATAAATGGGAGGGCTTGGAATGGAGGGAGCACCATTTGAATTCTGGAAAAGTTGAAATAAATTGCGCGCACCATGTCACATTAGCAGGGCCCCTTGGGTACCTATACATCAGAAAACCCCCACAAGTGACCCCATTTTGGAAACTGGATTTTATTCAGGAGTATAGTAAGCATTTTGAATCCACAGGTACTTCACAAAAATGTTGCTGTAGCAACAAATGTCTCACTGTTAGGCTCTGTGGCCATGATCCAGCGACACGGCATCTAGTACACAGTGTCAGCCTCCTGCAGAGATGTGAGTGTTGTCCACGGGAGAACGCAGCTGCCCAAGCCCACGATTTGGGTTCAGGCCGCTGTGGAGCTCTATGCTACCTGCAGAGAACACTCATCTCCGCAGCATAAATTGACATGCTGAGGCTCGGGAAGCTGCGCCACAGGTCGGTTTATGCTGCGGAGAAAAGAAGCACATTGGGCATGGGATTTCTAAAAATCCTTCCACTGTGCTTCTACTGCACAACGCAGCGTTATGGACGCAGGGAAAACACTCTGCGCCCAAAACGCTGCAAACCCTGATTGTGGGCACACAGCGTAAAATGCTACAATGGATGAATGGATAGATGTCAAACAAATATAACGTCCCATTCCCCTGCATATTCTAAGCTGGCGCCCTTTAGTGCCTTTCATGTGGCACTAAAGGGTGCCTAGCCTTGTATTTAGCCCCCCAAAAAATTAATAATTAAAATAAACGACGTGGGGTCCCCCCTATTTTTGATAGCCAGCTAGGGTAAAGCAGACAGCTGTAGCCTGCAAACCACAGCTGACAGCTTCACCTTGGCTGGTGATCAATTTGGAGGGCTCCCCAGGCGTTTTTTAAAAAAAAAAAAACGTGGAGTCCCCCCCAAATTAGATCACCAGCCAAGGTGAAGCGGACAGCTGGGGTCTGGTATTCTCAGGGTGGGAAGAGCCATGGTTATTGGACTCTTCCCAGCCTAAAAATAGCAGGCCGCAGCCGCCCCAGAAGTGGCGCATCCATTAGATGCGCCAATCCTGGCGCTTCGCCCCAGCTCATCCCGCGCCCTGGTGCGGTGGCAGACGGGGTAATATATGGGGTTGATACCAGCTGTAATGTCACCTGGCATCAAGCCCTGGGGTTAGTGATGTCACGGCATCTGAACAGATACCCGACATCACTAACCCAGTCAGTAATAGAAAAAAAAAGACAAAAAAAAAATTTATTTGAAAAAACACTCCCCGAAACATTCCTCTTTTACCAATTTATTGAAAATAAAGAAATTCCGGTCGCTGTAATCCATTTTGGAGGTCCCACGCCGACTCTGGATCTTCTAGAATATGGGGGGCACGTTCAGGGAACGTATCCCCCATTTTCTGGAAGAGCAAGCTCTCCATGAGCAGTGTGGGTGCAGTAATCTGAGAATACTGCACTCACACTGCCCCGGTCCAACCTAGGGCAGAGTGACCTGCAGTAACCTCATTCCAGAATATGAGGGGCACGCTCACAGAACGTACCCCCCATTTTCTGGAACAGCAGCCTCTCCATGTGAGGAGTGTGGCTGCAGATCACTGCACTCACCCTCCCCCGGTCCACAGTGGAGCCTGTGCATCAGCGACGTCAGCAGGATCCCTGCTTGCAGGGATCCAGCTGACAGCCGCTGTCTGCGCATGCGCCGCCAGCATTGAAGAAGGAGGCGGCGATCGCGGGCCCGGAGCGGCAGACAGGTAACGTATAACCGGGGGCTTGGGGGGGGGGGTGACGGGGGGTGACCTAGTGGGACCTAGTGGGACCTGGGGACACCTTTCTGCCGCATGTGACGTGTCACATGCGGCAGAAAGAGCAGAATGAAGGCGGCCGCGCGCTGTGCGCTGTGCGCCGCCATCTTCCACGCTGGGGAGGGGGGTGGTGGCTCTGGAGAACCGGAGGGGGCTCCGGTGACCAGAGGGCTCCGGTGGACCGGAGGAGGGGTCAGGGGGAGGACATTTCCCTCCGATCTGAAATGTTTGATCATTTCAGATCGGAGGGAAATGACTGCAGAGCCGGCGCCGGCGGCAGTTTTCTGTGCGCTTCGGCGCCATTTTGGATGTCCGGTGGGGGTAGGGGTGGGGGTGGGGGGACTCTCCGGTACCGGGGGCTTTGGGGGCACTAGGGGGTTAGATTTCTTTCTCATCTGACATGTTTGATCATGTCAGATGAAAAAGAAATCAGTTTTACCGGCCATTTCTTTTTTTTTCATGTGTTCGTCGGTATACGGTGTATACCGCCGATCACATGATCGGGGTCCAAAAAAAACACCCCGATTCATAATCTGGGGGGTCTCAGCTACCCCGGTAGCTGAAACCCCCGAGATTTTCGGTCGCTGGGGGGCGCTACAGGGTTTTTTCGGGCCGCCGCTTTAAAGCGGCGGAACAGAATAAGTACCCTGTTTTGCCGCCGCTTTAAGTCGTACGGCCGTCGTTATGAGGTTAAATGATCCTGTGTGATATCCTTATTGTTTTTATTATTTTTGGGGGTTTTTTGGTATTTTTTTGAACAGGTGGCAGAGGTGGTTTCATCTGCAAACATTTCTGTACAAATTGTGTCCTCTTCAGATTCATTAATGGGCTCCTCGATCGCAATTACTTCTGAAGTGGAGACATTTGTGCTTAATGGATTGTTAGAATAGCTTTCAAGCTCTGGTGTGTCCATATTTTCTTTTGGAGGGATATTGCCTACTGTTCATTAGTTTTTTTTATTTAATAAATAAACAAAAAAAAAACAAAATTAAAATTTTAACATTTTCAATGATCAATACTTTTAAAAAAAGATAAATTAACCAAAAACTTATGATCGCAGTACTCGTTCTGTGCAAAGAAATTTAAGTTCATTGTAATAAATGAAATTCGGCTTCACTGGTGAAGAACCACTTTTATTAGCCTCACAACGAATTTTATTGAATCGGTCACGAACTGACCGCCATCTTTTTCTAATGTCATTTTCTGAAATTTAAAAAAAAAATAAATATTTTATATTTACACATTGTTATAAATGACTAAATGATAGAATGATAGTTTTATTATTACAATTTTTTTTTTTTTTTAAACACAAATTTTATTGCAGTTTTCAGAATCATTACAATATATCTAACATTTGAACAAGAATAAATTCACCTTACCAATTTACCCACCCTTGTCTTAACCCACCCTCTTTTATTCCCACTTTATCCCCCCCAACATTTTTAATGCACAGAACACCAGGTATAAGTCGCGAAAGAACACACAGCTCCTCTATATTCTGATTCCCGTTTGAAGCCCTATTTCTCTGAAACCCTCGTCTCGCCCTACTCTCGTGTCTCTACTGCGTTACTGCGTGTGTATTTTCAGCTTTCCCAATGTGCCTTGCAAGTCTCCCAGTAGATACCATTCCGTATTAGTGAAAGGAGATACCACTTTCCGTATTTCTGCAACTCCATACTGTTGTACTATAAATCTCTTCCATTTTTTAAAAAAGTTTCCCGTTAGTTCGTCCTTATTTCTTTCGGCTTCCAACTATTCAATATTGAGCAGCTTTTTAATCTGATTGACCACCTCCTCCTCTGATGGAACAGATTCCTCGAGCCATCTGCGTAGTAGGGCCTTTTTCCCTATCATAGCAATATTATGGAAGAGTCTTGGAATCGTGGTCCCCCGTGTATCTCCTCCTCCTTCGTTTTCTTTAGTCCTGTGGTGGAAAATCCATAACAATGGGTCTAGTTCCATTTCCACTTCCCATACTTTTTCTATAAGTGTCTTCATTTTTCCCCAAAATTTCTGACTTTCTGAGCACTGCCAAATCCCGTGGTATAAGTCCGTTTTCGGCTGCTTACATTTGGGGCAATGTTCTATTTTATTCATCGTCTGCTTGGTAGGGATGTTAAAACCATAAATTGCTCTGTGCATTAATCTAAACTGTGTGTCCCTCCAGCCCTCATTAATCACCTCCTTCCTTATCCTCATCCATCCCTGCTGTATCTTTTCCCCTGCCTCTGTATCTTTTAGTTGTCGTGCCCACGCTCCCCAGACCTGGTCAGAGTGCAGTGGTACCAGTGCTGTTCTCAGATCTTTGTACAGGGAGGAGATAGTAATCTCCTGTTTATCCTTCATTATAAATTGGTCCATTTCATTCATTACCTGTTCTTTTCTAACATCCCTCAATAGTCCCATTATTCCCTTTTCCACCTGTTTGTATTGTATGATTTGGAATGGAGAAAGCCCATACCTGTTCACCATCTCCTCAAGGGTCAACCATCTATGTTCCGTTTCATGGAGCAGATCTTTCACCCCACCGATCCCCTTATTTCTCCATTCTATAAATAGTTTGTTTTCCCTCCCTGCTGGGAATTCCGGAAAATTCCAGATATTTAGGTATTTGGAGAGTCGCCAGGACAGGTTAAACTTTTTCCTCACTGCTTTCCACGCCATTATCATATCTCTACATACCAGGAAGTGCTTAATTTTCATCGGAATATTGGCCAATGACGTGTGTAATATTGCCCCCAAGTCCCATGGTCTACAATACTCACTTTCCAATTTTATGTTAGAATAGCTATTTGTCTTCCTCAGCCAGTCTATTACGTGCCTCATCAAGCATGCAAGGTTGTAGCCTCTCACATTTGGCATCTTGATTCCTCCCTTTTCCAGTGGTAGCATTAGTTTTTCCGCCCTAATTCTTGGTCTTTTTCTCTTCCATATTATTACAATTTTTAAAAATAATTTTTTAATAAAAATATACCAATCTTAGCCTGTAAAGATTGGTCAGCCTCATGCCACTGAGGATACAGTTCTTTACAAATTATTATCCAACTATCCGCTCTTTTTAATTTCAGCATGTAGTCTGGGGCGGTGGGGTCCCATAAGCAAGGCATTGATTCAACCTGTGTTAAACAATTAGATACAATTTTAATATTATTATTTTATTTATTAAAAATACAAATTTTTATAGGTTTAAACATATATTAAAAAATTAAAATAAACCATTATGTCTATTTAATTAGAAAAGTTTTTAACATGTGTTTTTATTTTACATGTTTCAATTTGTAAATTATTTTAAAATCAACTTTCAAAAACTTATGTGTTAGATTAATTTTAATTAAAAAAAATATATTTTAATATTTTAAACTTACCAGAGAAATCAGTTTCGACACATCTCATTTCAGCCGCTTGTACCATGCCATATTATGTCAATTTTGACAAAAACACAATAATGAAATAAGAGGATCAATCCAAAGGATGGTTTGACTTTGCACAAAGGTTTTTTTTTATATATATAGGAAAGGATGTGACGTTAAATACCTCTTTTGTGAGGTCCCGTCCATGCTTACTTAAGTTGCGTTTTGAAAAAACAAAACGCAAGTGAGAAGGATTGAAAATGCATATGAAACGTATCTATTTTCATTTTTGCCAAAGTAGACACGTTTTACATTGACTCCCATGTTATCGAAACTGACCTAAAATGGCAAAAACAATTGACATGCTCCTTCTTTGAACGCATGGTTTTTGCCACAAATTATGCAAATTAAACGCAGCGGTTAGAAACGCAAAGTGCGGTCTGAAAATCAACATTTTCCATTGACTTTGCTGGAAAATCAAAACGGATGCATTTAGGCAGAAAAAAGGTGCTTCACAAAACGGACCAAAAAAGCAGCAGAAACGCAGGTGGAAACGCAAAGTGTGTTCTCACCCTTAGGGAGCGTTTAGATGTGACAGATATGATGCAGAAATTTTGGAGACTCTTCAAGACATCTGAATAAGCTCCAACCTGCAAGAATCCGAACTTATGCTGCAGAAATAACCCCTTTGAGTACGTTCTCTTTCGCATCATGTCTGTGCTCTTTATCTAGTTAGCACAGTATAATATGAGGCTATTTAATAGGTGATTTTGGTGGTTATACAGAGCTCAGCATTCAGAGAACTAGTAGTTCAGCTGCAGGTAAATCAATGATTTTATGAAAATGATATCGAGCAGCTCAGTAAGTGATAAATCACAGGAATCGGGGTTTCTGGCCCTACAACATGCTGCTCTCAGTTTACAGAGCAAGAACCACCTGGTGACAGGTTCTCTTTAACATTTATAGCAGAACCTGCACCTCTATCCTTCAATGCCATGCTCTTTAGTCTGACTGTTTTTATGAAGATACTTCGATAACATCATACCTTTAAAGAATCGAGCGCTGCTTTCTACAGGCGATCTTTGATAGTACTTAGCCTTGGAATTGGACACCAGAGGAGAGTTTTTGCCCCCTGGAGGAGTGTTTGTATCACCGACGTGTCTAGCCTAGGAGATATAAAACCCGGAAAGGAGGCTCCAGCACCTATAGTACTGAGTGGGTTTTTAATGGGCTCAGATTTTGGGTCTGAGTTATAGGAGCGGTGGGACTGATCCCTCCAATACCTCCAGCCAAGGTTTTGTCAGGCTGCCTAGGCAGGGCTGTGGAGTCGGAATCGTGGAGTCGGAGTCGGAGCTCATTTTGGTGTAGTCGGAGTCGGTATAAAATGCACCGACTCCGACTCCTAAAATATATAATAAATTGGGGACAGTCGTGCAATACAGAATGTGCTGAATATTTTTTCATAGGAATTTGGGAAAGTTATGAAATGTCCTATAAATGGCTGTTCTATTCCTGATCTAAAGCTGCATACACACACAGCGTTTTTGCTGCGTTTTATGAGGATAACTTTGTCAGCTACAAAAGCAGATCAGCTTTATAAAAAACCGCATCACCTGAAACATTTTTGAGCTTATAAATAATGTTTTCAATAGCAAAAGCAGATTAGAGAAACGCCACACAAACTGACTGCTCATTCTTTGTGAGGATCCTCACAAAACGCTGTATCTGAATGTCATATCTTGAAACCCATTGCCTTTGCTGGGATACCCGGAGTCACTGCATTTCACTGAATTATTTTGCCATCAATGATCGATATGTTTGTGACAAGAAAGAAATTGTTAGCAAGACACTTGCAGTAAAAGATACTAAAGCTCATCACACCAGCTAGATTCTCCAGGCCTTAGTGGAAAAAGTTCTGCAAGACTACGAACTCAAAAAAGAACAGGTTCTTGCTATTGTAGTGGACAATGCTTCAAACATGATAATGAAAATTACACTGATGAATGAGAGTAATGAACAACAGCTAGAAGTAAATTTAGGATTTAGTATGTGTGAGATGGAGCCACAGTGCTGCTCATGTAACTGAGGAACAAACAGATATTACAACAGAAGAACATCAAAATGATACTTTAGGATTAGATGATCTTGTTGAAGCTGCTTCAAAACACTTTCATATTCATCACATACGCTGTGTTGTGCACAGGCTGCAGCTGGCAATAAGAGATAGTCTGGAAGAGGGACCCCGGTTTCACACATCCAGCTTTTTGCCAGTTTGGCGGATGCGGAGCACTCCAGTACAGTGTATACAGTACAGTGGCAGCGTGACAAACGCCGGTCACATGCTGTCATGTGACCGGAGCATGTGACCCGAAAGTGACGGCGCTGCCACTGTACTGTATTGTACTGTACTGATGTGCCTCACATCCGCCAAACCGGCAAAAAGCCAGATGTTTGAAACTGGGCGGACATGCTGGAAATCTAATTGGAAAAGTGAGGAAGTTGGTTATTGTCGCCAGAACCCCTAAAATTGATTCCATCTTGAAGAGACGTGCTGGGAAAGGGGCAATTGTTGATCACTCGGTGAGGCAGCACATATTTAATGACTTAGCGATTGCTTGAACTAAAATCGTTTCTTATAGATATGGTGAACCCTCAAGTAACATTAAATAAAGGTCAATGGACACAGGTGGCTGAATTGAAGGAATTGCTTAATCACCCATTTACCATGACTAAAAAATTACAAGCTGAGGATTTACCTCCTGGCATTTTCATAAGGGAGTGGAAGAACTTGCTATTTTGACTGTCCCAAAGAGGAGGTTTAATCGCAGATGGCATTTCTGCTTCAATGAAACGGAGAGAGACACAGCTATTGGAAAATAAAATTCTTTTGGCAGCTGTTTATGTGGACCCAAGTCTTCGTCTACTGCTTGATGATCAACAGCTTATTAAAGTAAAATAAGTTTTGAGTGAGGTAGCAGTTAGGACGAGCGACTACAGGACTGCCAGGTGGAAGAGGACCTGGGTCCTGACAGTGCTACTGCTGCCATATCTTCATCCTCATCTGATGAGGAGTTTAACTTTGACAAGCATTTGGATGACATGGAGGCAGGAAAAGCGTTGCCGCAAGGAAAAAGATTTCACTCCATCTCCTATAGCAGCAGATTGACCAGATTTTAGTAAAATGTTTCACTTGCTCTCAAAGAAATAGAAAAATTCAACCGTTCATCAAAACTGACACTGCATGAGGCAATTCTTTTATACTCGAAAATTGTTAGAGATGTTGCCCATGTGGTTACGGCTTTGCCTCCAACCCAAGTTACTGTAGAGAGGTTGTTCTCTAGCCTTAACATTATTAGGTCAGATTTGAGGTCATCTATGAAGGAGGATCTGATGTAGGAATTCTATTTCTTACAACAAATTCATAGTCTGCACAAATGTTATTTAGTATGTTTTTGTTGAAAACTGTTTTCTGCCACTTACATAGTGTATTACATAGTGTTATATATAACACTATGTAATACACTATGTAAGTGGCAAAAAACAGTTTTCAACAAAAACATACTAAATAATAACATTTGGTATATTGCTTATATTTAAGTGAAAAATGTATTGTAGTGCAATGTGAACATCAGACATTTAATCATTTTTATGATACAATAATCAAGATATTTAGATAGAACATAAAATATATTTATTGGAATACAACTTTAAAACACAAAAACTAATATATTGTAAATATGTAATACAATATGTAATATATATATATATATATATATATTACATACATAAACACACAAGATATATATGTAATCTACTGTATATTATATAGTGTATTACATATTTACTATTTATTACAGTTTGGGTTCTAAAGTTGTATCCAATAAATATATTTTATGTTCTATCCAAATATCTTGATTATTGTATCATAAAAATGATTAAATGTCTGATGTTCACATACACATGTTCATGTACTACAATAAATTTTTCACCCAACTATAAGCAATTTATGTAGGAGTCGGAGTCGTGGAGTCAGAGTCGGTGCAAGGGAAATTGAGGAGTCGGAGTCGAAGGTTTGGCTTACCGACTTCACAGCCCTGTGCCTAGGTCTCATTTAAAGCAGCTGAGCTGTCTGAGAAGTGGTCTCTGTGGAGAGAGTAAAGGACCTGTCTGTGTGCTGGTTAGTTTTGTCCTAAGGTTGTTAACGATGGCAAACCTGTGTACTCATTTAATACGGGTGACCCTGTATTGCTACAGTGCCTTGCGAAAGTATTTGGCCTCTTCATTTTTATCAACCTTTTCCCACATTTCAGGCTTCAAACATAAAGATAAAAAAAATTTAATTTTATGGTGGAGAATCAACAACAAGTGGGACACAATTGTGAAGTTGAACGAAATTTGTTGCTTATTTTAAACTTTTGTAAAAAATAAAAAACTGAAAATTGGGGCGTGCAATATTATTCAGCCCCTTTAAGTTAATACTTTGTAGCGCCACCTTTTGCTGCGATTACTCCACAAGTCGCTTGGGGTATGTGTCTATCAGTTTTGCACATCGAGAGACTTAAATTCTTGCCCATTCTTCCTTTGCAAACAGCTGGAGCTGAGTGAGGTTGGATGGAGAGCGTTTGTGAACAGCAGTTTTTAGCTCTTTCCACAGATTCTCGATTGGATTCAGGTCTGGACTTTGACTTGGCTATTCTAACATCTGGACATGCTTATTTGTTAACCATTCCATTGTAGATTTTGCTTTATGTTTGGGATCATTGTCTTATTGGAAGATAAATCTATGTCCCAGTCTCAGGTCTTTTGCAGACTCCAACAGTTTTTCTTCAAGAATGGTCCTGTATTTGGCTCCATCCATCTTCCAAACAATTTTAACCATCTTCCCTGTCCCTGCTGAAGAAAAGCAGGCCCAAACCATGATGCTGCCACCACCATGTTTGACAGTGGGGATGGTGTGTTCAGGGTGATGAGCTGTGTTGCTTTTACACCAAACATATCATTTGGCATTGTGCACAAAAAGTTTGATTTTGGTTTCATCTAACCAAAGCACCTTCTATCACATGTTTGGTGTGTCTCCCAGGTGACTTTTGGAAAACTTTGAATTACACTTTTTATGGATATCTTTGAGAAATTGCTTTCTTCCTGCCACTCTTCCATAAAAGCCCGATTTGTGCAGTATACGACTGATTGTTGTCCTATGGACAGACTCTCTGACCTCAGCTGTAGATTTCTGTAGTTCATCCAGAGTGATCATGGGCCTCTTGGCTGCATCTCTGATCAGTCTTCTCCTTGTTTGAGATGAACGTTTTGAGGGACAGCCGGGTCTTGGTAGATTTGCAGTGGTTTGCAACTCCTTGCATTTCAATTTAATCGCTTGCACAGTGCTTCTTGGGATGTTTAAAGTTTTGAAAATCTTTTTGTAACCAAATCCGGCTTTAAACTTCACCACAGCAGTATCATGGACTGGCCTGTTGTGTTCCTTGGTCTTCATGATGCTCTATGTGCTTTAAACAGAACACTGAGACTATCACAGAGCAGGTGCATTTATACGGAGACTTGATTACACACGGGTGGATTATATTTATCATCATCAGTCATTGAGGACAACATTGGATCATTCAGAGATCCTCAATGAACTTCTGGAGTGAGTTTGCTGCACTGAAAATAAAGGGGCAGAATAATATTGCACACCCCAATTTTCAGTTTTTTATTTTTTACAAAGGTTTAAAATAAGCAACAAATTTCGTTCAACTTCACAATTGTGTCCCACTTGTTGTGAATTCTTCACCATAAACTTAATTTTTTTTATCTTTATGTTTAAAGCCTGAAATGTGGGAAAAAGTTGAAAAAATCAAGGAGCCCGAATACTTTCACAAGGCACTGTATATAGACTGTTTATTTTTGTGTTATACTTTGCTGCTGAAGAAAGCATGTTTTGCTTGCTCCTTTTGGTGAAGATTTCTGAACTTTTATGAATCTAAAAGTTTTCATCAAGCACGTTTCTTCCTGTGTCTACCCCCTTACATCCCGTACATGTAAAAGACCCTGACCATGTTGTTGATGCACCAATTCTTTTTCCTGAATTAGCTTTGGTAGGAATTAACCCCTGCATACAAAGAGCAGCATACAAGGCCTGTCATTTTTCAAATGTTCTCACCCTGTCTTCTATCCATACCAGTTTAGCCCTTGTCATAGTCGCTCAGAGCCTTACGCTTGTCCATTTCCTTACTTTCAATTGTTTTTTTTCTTATTTTATTGCCTATAGAAGAGAGGGAAAGAAAACAATTTTTACACGTCTTTTCCACAATTATGGCAAACCGGATGAAATTTCTTTATGTTTGTAAAAAGTCATGGTGACGTGAAATTGTCTGGAAATATCAATTATCAATTGTTTTTTGTATTCTACTGAAATTTCTGGCCTCTGTTTTTAAGTTTTTGGGGGTTTTTTCTTTGTTTTTTGTTCTTTTTTTATTTTATTTTTTTGCTTTTTTACTTTTGTGTTAAAACTGCCATGGTGTTGTGAATGGTATAGGGGGTTGTCACTTTTTGGAAAGTTCCTGTAGTTTGTTATAAAAAAAAATCAAACCATGCTTTACTCACTATCCCAGGTCCAGCATTGCATTTGATACTGCCGTCATCACTTTGACGGCACAACAGCCGATCACCAAGCTCAGCTGCTCTGCCAAGTAGAAAGAACACCTGGCTGATTTCAGTGATTGGCTGCAGTGCAGTCAATGTGATGTTAATGCTGCAGACCTCATCAGACACCATGAGTAGTGGTAGAGACTCAGATGTGGATTTGGGAACAGCTAGTTAAGCATGTGTAGCACCCCTGAGGTTTCAGGTGCCACAAAATGTGAACGTGGAAACCCAAACCCCGGAATATCCGTGCCAGTCAACACACCAGCACCCTTAGACCACATACACAACACCAATTCCAGACTGGGAGACTGCCTAGCAACAGGTAATAGGGATGGGCACTTATTGGATTGTTGCCACTCAATCTGTAGGGAAAGACCCAGCAAGGGGAGGGTCCAGTGGTCAGTTGGGAAGTTGGCGGGAGGTAGTGGTTAGTTAGTAGTAGGAGGAAGTGAAGGAGAGAGGAGTGAGAGAGTGAAGTAAAGAAATGAAAAGTGTAAAGACCTGAAGTAACAACTGAACACTGTAACAGGAGTGAGGGACTGTGGAGTAAGGAACCAGGACTCCAGGAACCGCGGGGCACCTGTGGAAGTCTGGAATCTAGGCTCACAAGACTCAGCACGAGGCAGGGTGCGCAGACCCTAGGACAGCGGGACACTTGGAAGTGTAAGGCTAAGTGCGCACATTGCATAATTTCATGCATTTACGCTTCGTATAGCACTGCAGACTAAATGCATGCGTCCTGCGTCCCCAGCACAATCTATGAAGATTGTGCATAATCCGTGCACACGATGCTTTTTTGAACGCAGAGTTTCGAGAGTCAAAAATTTGACAAAATCACTGCGTTTAAAATGCAGCATGTCAATTATTTCATGCTCTTTGGATGCTGCTCCCACTCTTTCTATGGAGAGGCAGTATCCTGAGCTCATCAAATCTGCATCTATTCTGCAGAAACACTGCATCTATTAAGCAGTGTTTCTGCAGCGATTTGAAGTGCACATGCACTGTCAAATCACTGCAGAATTAGCAGCCTGGACGTGCGCACATAGCCTAATACTCCTGGAACTGCAGGGCGTCTGTGGAAGTCTGGAACCTATGCTCACAAGACTCAGCCTGAGGCAGGGTGCAGACCGTAGGACACCGGGACACTTTAGGGTCAACTGTTAAATCCTCCAAGTGAGGGGATCTCCAGGGTCCATCACCAACTCAAAGAGTCTGAAGCATCAGTAGCAAAGAGGGGACTGGGGATTGAACTTAAATAGTCCAGGCTGACTGAAATAGGACCAAGACTGAAACGGAGGGGCTCCCCCAGAAGCTCTACAGTAAGCCACGGGAGCTCAGTACAAACGAGTGTGCACGGAGGACAGCTATCCCAGTTCACAGCTGCCATGGAGAACAAGAGGAGCGGGAACACCTGTAACCAGCACAAGCGGGTCCAGGTACAAAGCGCAAATTAAAAAGGCAAGTTGAAACTGCAATACCGGTGTGGACTGTTTCCTTCTCGCCTCCGTACACATACGCTGACAGTTTCTTGCTATAACCCCCATCATCCACTGCTGGGGCCTAGCCCTGCTTGCGGAGGGCCAAAAACACATTAAGATAGATCCAACAAGGGTTAATTGCCACACCACCCCCCGCACGTTTCAGCTAGGACAAATCAAGGATCTGGACAGGGATCCTCCACGTGGCTGGTACCAAGGTGCCTGTCTGCAGCAAATGTGTGCTCAACGAAGAAGTCCAGAGATGTAAACGGACGGCACTCACCAGAATCCAGCAAAGTCGTTTATTTAGAAAGGTTTCCTTATGTATTGTATGTACTTGTATATTTATTGTAATTGTAATGCATTGTATTTTATTGGATGACATATTGTATATGTATATCAGTTTTTTGCACTATTTGTCAGCTGCACTCCTCACCTGTTTTTAATGGCAGTGATGTAGACCTGATAGAGCCCTCTCTTAAGGCGCCAGTCTATGCCTGTCCACATGGACCCGAGGAAGCGTATTCATACGCGAAACGTCCGTCGTCCGTGAGGGGGCTCGCTATCTGCTCTACTCCTGCCTTTTTATGCACCTTTCTAAATAAACAACTTTTCTGGATTCCGGTGAGTGCCGTCTACTTCCCAAAACACCTAAGCTGCACTACTCCACCAGCCCCAGCAGGACCCTGGAGCGACTGCTTCAATAACCTGGCCACACACCGCAAGTGACGTAGTCGAAAAAGTCTTATTTTATTTTCTTTTTCTCCCATTTTTCACCCCCTTTTTACTCGGACCGAACCCCAGGGTCGCAGAGCCGGGCATCGGCCGCAACTGAGTACCCCACAGCCCTGAGGCGTCACACATGACCTTTTTTTTTTTTAATGCAAATTTCACCATGGGACTGCTATATTATGAAAAAACATGACATTGTTAATAACTGATCCAACTGTGTAGTGTTAATCTACTACATATGTGAACTGTCAATAAGGAATACCCTTTAATTATCATGTAACGGGCTATGAACTAGATAATAGCAAACAACAACACAAGGACAAAGTAGATGGCCAAAATATAGATTTTTTTATTAATGCATTTAGAATAATCATTAAAAACTAATAAAACATAAAATGTGGTATAACAGGTATAGAGGATCGGACAGACCAGTTATGACTACAATTGATAATATATCAATCAATTTAGACAATATCTCAAAAGATGTCAAGTGACAATTTATATATAGTCAAAATGAAATTTATCAGATTGATATAAAAAAAATGGAAATGGTATACTAATATAATGTCAATGGAATAGCAGCCAGTTAATATCAAAAGATGATGGATTAAGCCATTAAAGTGTTAATAATGTAAAAATTTGTACTAGTCCCTTTAAATCAGAGTATATGTGCAAAAATCGCAAAATGTAAATAATGCACTAATTCATAATAAATTAAACTAAAAAATAAATATATAACATAAGAAAAAGGATGTGCAAAGTGCTATATTTCTTATGTAAAATGGATAAGTTATAAACTAGCTAATATAAAGACAGCCCAGTAAAGGCCCCTTTACACACTGAGACTTTCTAGCGATCCCAACAGCGATCCCGACATGGCCGGGATCGCTACAAAGTCTCTGGTGAGTCGCGGGTGAGCTGTCAAACAGGCAGACCTTACCAACGATGCAGCAGCGTTTAGATACTTTCTAGCGATCCCGGACCTGCAGAACGACCTAGCTGGTCAATGGGGACGTGTTAAAGCAGCTATTTGAAAGGGAAGTCGCTAATGAAGTCGTTGTGACGGTGTCAAACGCACCAATGCATGCTGCTCAGTGGGAAACAAAGGACCAAAAAATGGTCCTGAAAGATTTGTAATGATCAGCAACCTCACAGAGGGGGCCAGGTCGCTGATGCGTTTCACACACTGCAATGTCGCTGGGGAGGTCGCTATTACGTCACAAAACCAGTGACGTTACAGCGATGTCTTTAGTGATATTGCAGTGTGTAAAGGGGCCTTAAGATGTATACAAAGTGCAAAGTGCTATTTATAAAGTATATTAAATTAGTCTTGGCATGAGTAATGAGATAAACTAATTACAATGGACAAAGTGCAAAGTGCGACTAATGCAATTAACCCGGCATAAAAGAAAATGCAAAGTGCTAAGATAAGTTAAATGCAAATACCTGCCATAAGCAAATAATGACAATTCGTTGCAGTATAACCTGAATAAGGGAGGGATAGTTCAAAAGATAAGGTTGAGTGAAAAGTTCACTAAGGGGTGCTTCACACACAGCGAGCTCACTGCCGAGATCGCTGCTGAGTCACGCTTTTTGTGATGCAGCAGTACCTCATTAGCGATCTCGCTGTGTGTGACAATGAGCAGCGATCTGGCCCCTGCTGCGAGATCGCTGCTCGTTACACACAGCCCTGGTACGTTTTCTTCAAAAGCGCTCTCCCACTGTGACACACAGATCGCTGTGTGTGACAGTGAGAGAGCGACAAATGAAGCGAGCAGGGAGCAGGAGCCGGCGTCTGACAGCTGAGGTAAGCTTGTAACCAAGATAAACATCGGGTAACCAAGGTGGTTACCCGATATTTACCTTAGTTACCAGCCTCTGCAGCTCTCACGCTGCCTGTGCTGCCGGCTCCGGCTCTCTGCACATGTAGCTGCTGTACACATCGGGTTAATTAACCCGATGTGTACAGCAGCTAGGAGAGCAAGGAGCCAGCGCTAAGCAGTGTGCGCGGCTCCCTGCTCTCTGCACATGTAGCTGCATTACACAACGGGTTAATTAACCCGATGTGTACTGTAGCTAGGAGAGCAAGGAGCCAGCGCTCAGTGTGCGCGGCTCCCTGCACACAGAGCTAAGCGGTGTGCGCTGGTAACTAATGTAAACATCGGGTAACCATACCTGATGTTTACCTTAGTTACCAGTCTCCGCAGCTTCCAGACGGCAGCTCCGTGCAAGCGCAGCGTCGCTTGCACGTCGCTGCTGGCTGGGGGCTGTTCACTGGTCGCTGGTGAGATCTGCCTGTTTGACAGCTCACCAGCGACCATGTAGCGATGCAGCAGCGATCCTGACCAGGTCAGATCGCTGGTTGGATCGCTGCTGCATCGCTAAGTGTGAAGGTACCCTTACAAAGGAGGTCTGTAAGATCCTGCCACTCCAAGGTACATTTCAAACAATGTCTTCCTCAGGGTGCGCTCCAATCACATCAATAATCGGACAGACGCAGAAGCTCTGGGAGACATAGTCCACAGGACGCATCACAGGACCTGTAAGTATGATCAGAATGTTTGTTAATAAAGTGTTTTTTGTTTTTTTTTTATACAGCCCCTGGACCCGAACTGTAGCAAGAGCTTCCCAGGAAAGCTCGTGTTCCGGGTCACGTGCACGAACAAGCAAGAATCCGTAAGAACTGTTCGCTCAACATTGATTTTAAACAACAGGCTGACATTTTAAAGGAGAGGTTCCTTGAGAAAGAATACCCCCTTAACCTTGTCAAGGAAGCGTATAAAGCTACGAGTACCCTGACCCAGACGGATTTGATCAGACAAAAAGTAACGGGGATTGGGGACACAAAGCCCTGTGACTTTTCCTCAAACTTCCTCACCACTTTCAGTAATGATGGTGAGAGGATCAGGAAGATTCTTTCCAAATATTGGGGGGTTCTCCTAAATGACCCGGTCCTAGGGGGGTGCTTACCGGCACAACCCGGGGTGACCTTCAGGAGAGCCTCTAGCTTAAAGAATATGCTAGCCCCCAGTAGACTTAGGGAGGTTCCCATCTCCCAGTCTTCTGTCAAACCACCTGGTGCGTATAAATGCCTTATGAGGAATTGCCTTTGTTGTTACTCAATACAACATAGGAGGACACAATTCTGTTCTGGTTCGGGGGAGGAATTTTTTCCTATCAAAACCCACCTAACATGCCAATCTGACTATGTCATTTATTTGATCGAATGTGAATGTAATAAGCAGTATGTGGGCAGAACGATACAACCACTACACAACAGATTGAATTCACATCGTCACAACATTAAAAAAGGCTTTCTCCTACACGGATTGTCTAGGCATGTCACTATAGCACACAATAGGAAATCTAAGCTTAGGGTCACCCCTATTGAACAGATCCCTCCTTTTATCCCGAACCGTATGGAAATGCTCAACAAAAAGGAGACCTATTGGATCTATAGGCTACGTACACTTAAACCGTCGGGTCTCAATGAGGTCACTGATCTATTCTATTGATTTTAGGTTATATATACCCGTAATAATAATTTTTCTCAATTTTCACTGATTTATTAATGATTCCACAATATATTTTTATTTATGTCTTAAACCAGATTTTTTTATATATTTATATATATATTTTTTTCAATAATTTTTTAGGGTAATTTGCTTTTAAATATAGAGATAGATGCTTCCTAGTTTTTTAATGTCGTAATAAAAATTAATATATATTTTTTTAACTACTTTTCCAACTTACACTATGAGGAATTTTTTTTTTTTCTCCCTTATCCAGTCTTTTACATTTTGATCATCCCCCTCCTCCAGTAATTGAACTTATTATAGTTTGAATGAGGTTTCTAGTTCTTTGAAACCTGTTCCCGTACCACTCATTTTATCCCTCCCCTTTTGCAGTTTTCTGTTCGCGGAGGCGTAGGGGTATTCTTCCCATGCCGTTGCACTTTGTTACCTTTTTGCACCGGTTCCTGTTTGTCCTACATTTATTACCTGGATACCGCTTAGTTTGCCCCTTGCCATTTTTCACCACCCCTAACCACATAATTTAAATAGTAATAAGATCTATATTTGTGATGTATTCTTATATACTATTACATCGGACGCACACTTCCAAATAAATATAAAAATATATATATATAAAAAAACTTGCTCCATTTTTTATTATAGATGAGCTGTTTTTTGACCGTGGTCCATCCAATATAAAGTTTTTTCCCCAGTGAATATATATCCCCCGGGTTTCTATATGTTAGACACTGTGTCTCTCTGATTTTTGCCTGTTTTTTCTGAGCACCAGTCTGCGCAGGCGTACTTTGGTTGTGTTTTTTTCCCCACGCCTCTGAACTTTGTTCACCTCTCTGACACTAGCTCCGTACTGCATTTCATTGAAGGTTCCACAATATACTCCACACATAGCCCTCGGCCATCCGCTCTCTTCTTCATCCGCTCTCTTCTTAGGCAGGCAGCCTAAGGGTATAATGATGGAGCTCAAATTGCTGTCAAGGAATTCCTTGACAGCAATTTGAGCTCCATCATTATACCCTTAGGCTGCCTGCCTAATAGGAAACCACCTTAGGACTATGATAAATTACAAATCGGGGCGGTAGTCCTGTGGTTGATGTCTCTGCTCCTCCATGACATCGTGCTGTTTTTCTTTCTTTTACACCAGGTTCTAACCCCGTGTATGTCGTTCAGTATATCTATTATATATCTATTTTGTTTTTTCTTTTGTCAGGATTATTGTACATGTTTACTGTATGTTAGTAGAAGTGTATATAACTGTTTTTGATCATAATTCAATATTCAGGGAACTGTTGGAACATACAGATTTCTAGAATTATCAGGATCCCTCCCGCTTTCAAAGTTTTTTTTTTCAGGATGGGTGTTTCCTATGACATCATTGCATGCTTTTATACTTCACCATCTCACTTGAAACCAAATTTGATGTTCTCTTGCCAATGTCCTGATGAAGGGAGCTGTGTCTCCAGAAACGCGTAGACTTGTGCATGTTATTAAAGAAGCATTAATCTCTTCCTGGATCCATTGAGTCCTTGGCATGGAATTAAGACCCTTCTTCTATCACTCTCTGTTATCGAATAGTAAAGTTGTCATTTCAATCAGGTATCTGAGTCTCATCAGTATGTTCCCCATTGTCTTCACCAGGAGGATTTATAATTTAGGAATGAGGGTGTACATTATGCTCAGAACCTTTTTCTTCATGGGGGCCTGGATCCGACTCACAAAGCTTCTGGGCATCAGTGCAGATCATTTCCTTGTCTGAACTCACTGCAGCTTTGCAGCAGACCTCTGATTCCCAGGCTATAGTTTGACTGAACAGCTCTGCAGACTCAACCATCTCTGTTACCCCATACTCAGCATTGCTGGTGGAAACTTGAGAGCTGTTAGGAAGCAAGTGCGATTGGGTTGACACCACAGAGGAATGGAGTATTCTGGATATTGAAGTTGAGGTGGAGGAGAGGCCACTTGATGGAGCACTTGAGATCCATTGAAGCACCTGCTCTTTTGGTGCCTCATCTACATTTGGTAGCGATGGTCGTGTCTGTGAAAAAAGGTATCATATCAGATTATCCATTGGAAGAATGACACCTCTTATTTTGGCTGGTAGTTGTTGTTACGAATCGGTGCCGCCGTAGACGCAAGCAGCCTGCTGCGGTTCCAGTTGCGCCCAGGCATCAGCTGCCATTTTTAGCCGTGCCTCGGGTCGTCCAGCTGGCTGCTTCCTCCTCCACGTCTAAGTGTGGAGAGATGGCTAGTGCGCATGCGTGTGCCGATTTACCCCAGACACAACCTAAGTCCAGTGTTTCGCCTAGTAAGCATGCTCAGTATGACTGTGCCATTACTGAGGCTAAGTCCTCAGTTCGTGCTACTGAGCATGCTCCCACACTTAGTGCGAAAAGCCTCTTTGCACAGGTACTTGGACTCCGTGCCATGTCTAAGTCCTGTGTTGTGCCTACTGAGCATTTAGTGCATCAGAGGCTAGGTCCGGTAAGGACCTCACTGGCCATGTCCGGGAGATGGCAGGACGTGATAGACCACAGGGCATCAGGTGTCCTGATGATGTGGCCACTCTGGACTGGCTCACAGAGGCCCGCCTCTATGACTTGGCACCTCATCATTGTTCGTCAGATGATGACTGGTGAGGTGTTTGTGACTAAATTTGCAACTCTGCAGGGACACCCTACTCAACGCCGTCTCAGCACAGCAGCCAGCCCTCGGTCTCTCAGATGTGGACAAGTAAAAGACAATTTCCTCCTAGCCATGACAAAGCGTTGAGATTCACTCTGTGCAGCACTGGTGTTTAGTGGAAAAGCAGATCTAAGATTGCATACCAGCTTCTGCTGATACTCCTGCATACGTGAGTCCCTTTCTATGGCAGGACTTATTTTGCCAAATTTTTCTCTTGTACCGGGGATCTAACAGTGTGGCAACCCAGTAGTCAGCATTACTTTGAATTGTGACAATCTGAGGGTCATGTTGTAGGTAGTGCAGCAAGAAGGCGCTCATGTATCTTGCGCATCCAGGACGACCAAGTCCTTGCTGTGTTGTAGTGCAGCAAGAAGGCGCTCATGTGTCTTGCGCATCCAGAAGGACCAAGTCCTTGCTGTGTTGGTGGCGGCGAGGGGAGAATCATGCTTCCTTCCTCTGCCCTCTCCCCCCAGCCTCGCACAACAGAAATGTGATCAAGCTCTCCCTCATCTACTGAGTCTTCCATGCCCATCGCCAGTTCGTCCTCCATTTCTTCCTGGGCTTCTGCACCTTCCTCAACAGTTTGGCTGCTACTATGTGCCCTTGTTAATCCCTCTCCCCCATCGTCCCATGCATGCCACCTTGGTGCTGCTGACCATCTGGACCTTGTAGATCTTGTTATATCTTCCGCATATAACTCATCCTGTACTTCCTCCTTTTCCTCTTGTCCCACCACCTGACTCTGAATACTCTTTACAGTGTCCTCCAGCATGTAGATGACCGGAATTGTCATGCTGATAATGGCATCGTCAGCGCTAATCATCTTCGTCGCCATTTGTAAACTGTGAAGAAGGGTGCATGGGTCCTTGATCTGAGACTACTCCAGCAGCGTGATCTGCCCCACCTCTGGATCTGGTTAGCCCAGGCTATACGTCATAATGTATTGCAGCAGGGCTCGCCGGTGCTGCCACAGACGCTGCAACATGTGCAGATTCAAATTCCTGCGTGTGGGCACATCGCATTTCAGGCGGTGAACAGGCAGACCAAAAGACTTCTGGAGCAATGCAAGTTGTTCAGCTGCGAGGTGTGAACGGTGGAAGTGAGCACATAGCGAGCGTGCCCTCTGCAGAAGGCCATGTAGGCCGGGATAGTGGTTTAAATATTGCTGGATAACCATGTTGAACACGTGAGCCATACAAGGCACGTGTGTAACATTGTCATGGCGAAGGGCCGCACGCAGGTTTGCATCATTGTCGCGCACGGCCTTCCCTGGCTGCTGGTTGAGTGGAGACAACCATTGATGAAACTCGGTCTCCAGAGCTAACCGTCCACAACTCCTCAGCAGTGTGACTCACATTTCCCATACATTTCAATGTAAAGATTTGACCGCCTGATGGCGTTGAGCTCTGCTGCCAGCATAGTAAGAAGGTGTGTGGGATTCTTTGTGCACAGTTACAACGCGGGTGGCCTTACCAGACAGGTTTTGAGCGGAGGTTGAGGACCTAGACGAGGTGGAGGAGGCAGAAGCAGTGGAGGAATTTCTACATACAGAGGAAGGATTGACACACAACTCGTGGGGATGGAAAGACTTGTACAGCAGACCCTTCTCCATCTCTCACCATAGTTACCCAGTGCCCAGTCAGCGACATGTAACACCCCTGTCCATGCTTACTGGTACAAGTATCTGTGGTGAAATGCACCCTGTAACACACAGAGTTTCTCAAGGAAGCGGTGATGTTCTGTTCAACATGCTGGTGTTGTGCAGGCACACCTTTCTTGGAGCAGGAATGGCGACTGGGCATCTGATCTTGGGGCACTGCGATGGGCATAAGGTCTCGAAAATCCTCTGTGTCCCCTGGGTGGAAAGGCAGCATTTCTGTAGCCAACAGCTTGCAGATGCTGAAAGTAAACCTCTTAGGCATGTCATGCCCTTCTAAAATCATGTAAAACACAGCAATGGGACTCCAACCACAGTCTCCCGCTTTTCCAAAAATTGGGCCACACACACCACTTCACTGGCATCAGTTGTCCCACAGTTGCAAACTTAAAATTGTTATTTGCATGAAGCACATTCAAAAATCCACCAGCCTTTAGTCTCCCCAGGATGACACATGGGTAGAAAAGTCCTCTCTGATCCATGACTTCTTCATCTTGGTTCATTTAAAACATAGCAAGGGGACTCCAACCAGAGTCTCCCTTTTTTCCAAAAATTGGGCCCCAGACAACACTTAAGTGGCATCAATTGTTCCACACTTGCAAACTTAAAATATTAATTTGCATGAAGCACTATCAAAAATCCACAAGCCTTTACTCTCCCCAGGATGACACAGGGGTAGAAAAGTCCTTGCGGAACCATGATTTGTTCATCTTGATGACATTGTTAGTGGACAGATGCATGCGCGTATCTGTCATCACACCCCCAGCAGCACTGAAGACACGTTCCGAGAGAACACTGGCTGCGGGACACGACAGGAGCCTCAAGGCATAAGTGGCGAGCTCAGGCAATTTATCGAGATTGGAAGCCCAAAATGAGCAAGGATCAAGTTGCACAGTAATGGCATCGATGTTCACTTGCAGATACTCCTATATCTGTGTCTCCTCCTCCTTTTACTCGTCCAGCTCTTTGGTTTTCGCATGAGTATATGTACTTGTCACTTTTCCATGTGTTTGTGGTGTATTGTGAGTTGTTTGTCACCTTTTGGACACCTTAGAAGGTGTTTTCTATGTATTTGTATGTGTTTGTGTTTGCCTGCCATTATTTTCAATGGGGTTCGAAGGTGTTCGTCGAACGATCGTCGAACGTTCGCCGAACTGAGCCACCGGTTGACGAACCGAACCGAACCCGAACACTAGGGAGGGTGGCTCAACACTACTTATCATGCATGAGCCACTGTGAAAAATTCTTTAATCTTAGTGCATTTTTTAAGAGCTGACTGCTTACTTTAGAACATTATAAATTCATACATTTCTTTAAATCCTAAAAAAAAGAGAAAGAATAATAATAATCTGAATCTCTGAAACAATTATAATAACAAATGTGGAACATATTAACATATATGTGAACAAACGATACCACAGCATTTAGAAGGTCTGTACACAGTATTTAAAGGCACTTACAGTGGAATATATTCCTTGGCTAATATGGAAACAAAAAAAAAATCAGTAATTTAAACAAGATGGTCCTCTGACATGTTAAATTATGAACAGTAGGATCTCATGTTTAAATTATAGTTTAATATTCAATTGGGAACCACATTTTGTGCTATGCAGGATACGGTTAGAATCACTTTTATAAAGAAAAATCCAGAATTCTTTCCGCAAATGTTTTATAAAGTAAGGGAGGTTTATAAAATAAGTAAATATCATATAATCAGCAGAACTCATGTAAATCACAGATTTGGGTAATTTTCTTTAAGTTATGCTATACTTCTTATTTCTCTCCTTTGTATAATGGACTGTATTATGAAGACTATTACATATGTACTGTGTGCAGAGTATGTATACCTGTTTTTGTCAAATGAGGATCAAATATTGCATATAACTCACTATCATCCATCACTGGTCACTTTTCATTAGAGAGGATTTATTGTTTCTCATCACATGATTACAAGTATTCCCTATACTAATCCAGAAAATTGTCTTTGTTATTCCTCCTGGTCAGTGACAAACTGTTAATGGATTCTTTTTTTGAATTAAAAATGTAGAGAATTATATGGTTATTGGTATTTTTGAATAGTTTTATAGAAAACCTGGCATTAGACGTCCAGCAGCTAAACCATTGCCACTAGTTTTTCTGCCATGTAATTAGTATCTTAACAATCTGTCCATTAGACCCTCAATAGCTAATGAGCACAAAGCAGTCTGATGGGTGTGCATGGACTATCCTTGGTGCCTATTGTGAGCCTGCTTATCCAAATGGCAATGGAGATATTGTCACTGGAGTGTAGGGGTAATGGTAATAGGGCCCTCTAAACTGGCCCTTAGACTAGAGACCTGGCGCTGTCCCTTATCCCAGAGGTAGGCTTGATGGTAGCCAGGTCTGGACCGCCAGCGTGACCCAAACTCCTGTCCAAACCCTGAACTAACAGTCCCTCTCCCCCACCACAGCAGACGGCCGGGACCGGAGAAGCAAACCTCATTAATACCACAGTCAGGGGAAAAAACAAAACACCTGCACACTGCAATCAGACACACAGGGGAGAGACAATACGAACCCTGGAGGAAATAAAACTCAGGAAGGATATAAACTAACAGGAATATTTTCACACCACAGAGGAAAGCACACAACAGATCACCAGACTCTAGATCCCTACAATGGAATCGGTATCACTGCAGCAAGGCTGAACTATTATCGGCACTGAATAGTAGGTTACAGAATCTTATATAGGAAAGAGACGGCTGTGATTAGTAATTAGCAACCTGAGCTCCTAGCAGCGTTCTCCAGGTCAGCAGGGATTAACTCCTGTATGACTGAGGAACAATGCACATGAAACAGCCAACACCCAGCTCTGGCTGAGTAACTAGGAAACATCAGGTTGCTTGTCAGATTCTGCAGTGTGAACCGAGCCTGATGCTGCCGTAGCACCTAATGATTTTGGAACCAAACATCGCATGACAGATATTAGTTAGCAGGCTCACAGCAGGCATTAAAGATAGACCGAACATCCCCATCACACTACTTGATGCTCATTAATATAGAGTTTGGAGGTATACGGGTATGCGCGCACGTTGTGTTCTGGCGATACAAATAAAAAGCAGGTTTTTTTCACAGCATGTGCATTTCAAAGCGCATCCAAAACGCTGCGTTTTGGATGCATTTTGAATGTAGTTTGGATGCATTCTGGATGCTTGCTCTCCCACAGACAGAGAGGGAAAAGCATCCAAAACACATAAAAGAAGTGACATGTTGCTTTTTAGAACGCATCGATTTTGTAAAAAATTTGGCATCCAAAACGCTGCATTTCAAAACGCAATATGCGCATGGAATTTGTTTAATTGTCATAGACTTTGCTAGGGATGCACAACGCATGCGTTTACGCTGCAGTTTAAAACGCTGCGTAAACGCATGAAAAAACGCAATGTGCGCACACAGCCTACCATTATACAAGTGTGTAAGGGACTACACAAAATGCTGATTAGATAGCACATTGTGTGATGGCAACTGCAGTTTAGCAGTGGGAAAAAATAGATGACCGTTTCCCTTTAATGTTCGGATATAACTTTATGGCATTTTAGAAATCCCATAATGTGTAGAGTCAAAATACAGACCAAGAACGATACAATGCTATGTTTATTTCATTTGCTGCTGATACCATTACTAGACATGTAGCACTTAAGAAAACAGATAAATGTTACATTACACCCTACTTAAAATCTTGATGACGTAGGAAAAGGAATATTACACCAACATTAACACCGTTTGTAGAAAAAATATGGGTTGGCAGGTTATAATTAGAAGTGATAATAGCAGTGATAACACTAAAGGCCCTGTCACACACAGAGATAAATCTTTGGCAGATCTGTGGTTGCAGTGAAATCATGGACATATTGTTCATTTGTACACAGCCACAAACCTGGCACTGATTGTCCACAATTTCACTGCAACCACAGATCTGCCACAGATCTGCCACAGATCTGCCACAGATCTGCCACAGATCTGCCACAGATCTGCCACAGATCTGCCACAGATCTGCCACAGATCTGCCACAGATCTGCCACAGATTTATCTCTGTGTGTGACAGGGCCTTAAAGGGATTATCCGGCTTATTTTGACTTTTTTTTTATTATTACCCTATTAGGCTACATTGGGGCAGGTAAGTAGATAGTGAGCACTTACCTGCCCTGCTGTCAGCCCCTCTCCCCCGGCTCAGAGCGGTCATGTGACCACTCCTGCCATGATTTTGCTGCTTCCGGTCATTTCATGTCAACATGGGCAGGACCATGTTGACATGCAAATCTGTGAACAGCTTGTTGCTGCACTTCTGGGCGGGTACAGTGTGTGGAGTCTCCACCCACTTCCCTGCACCCTCCCACACATTACCCCGCACCCCGTACTCTCCCCGCCCACGGTGTCACCGCCAGCAACGGGCCCGCTGCTCAGGATAGCAGGAGTGCCCATGCGGTCTGTGTCCCACTCCAGCCCCGGAGTGCTGATACTGCAGGAGTGCACTGCAGTATCAGCAACTTCTCACATTGCAGTGCAGGTAGCCGCGGGGATGACGAGCGCTGCTGTCAGCAGGTTAGATGAGATCATTACCTGCTGTGAGGATTTCCTGCACGCCTGATGTCAGCGCTGTCACTGCCTTCTATGCCCGCTGCGTTCTCACGTCACTAGCGGTGACGTCACGGGCGATACTGCTGAGAACGCGGCGGGCATAGAAGTCAGTGACAGCGCTGACGTCAGGCATGCAGGAGATCGTCACAGCAGGTAATGATCTCATCTAACCTCCTGACAGCAGCGCTCGTCATCCCCTGCAGTGACCTGGGCTGACCTATTGATGTTAGCTCAGGTCACTGCATTACTCTCCCAGGCAATGGGGAACATTCTGTTCTTCATTGACTGGGACACTGACTATGGTACGAATCGTCGTGGGACCCCCTGATTGGATTACGCCAGACCCAGATTTGTTTTTCTTTTCAATAAATTGGTGAAAAAGGGAATGTCTTGGGGAGTGTTTTTTCAAATAAAACTTTTTTTGTTGTCTATTTTTTTTTAACTACTGACTGGGTTGGTGATGTCGGGTATCTGATAGACCCTGACATCACGAACCCCAGGGCTTGATGCCAGGTGACATTACACATCTGGCATCAACCCCATATATTACTCTGTTTGCCACCGCACCAGGGTACGGGATGAGTTGGGGCGAAGCGCCAGGATTGGCACATCTAATGGATGTGCCACTTCTGGGGTGGCTGTAGCCTGCTATTTTTAGGCTGGGGAGTGTCCAATAACAGTGGACCTCCCTAGTCTGAGAATACCAGACCACAGCTGTCCGCTTTACCTGGGCTAGTGATCCAATTTGGGGGGGAGCCCACGTTTTTTGTTTCAAATTATTTAGTTTAAAATAACAGCATGGGGTTCCCTCTGTTTTGGATTACCAGCCAAGGTGAAGCTGCCAGCTGTGGTTTGCAGGCTGAAGCCGTCTGCTTTACCCTAACTGGCTACAAAAGATAGGGGGGCCCCACGTCGTTTTTTTGTTAATTAATTATTTATTTTTTGGCTAAATACAATGCTAAGCACCCTTTAGTGCCACATGAAAGTCACTAAAGGGTGCCAGCTTAAGCTTAGACTATGCAGGGGGGTGGGACATTATATAGGTCTTTCTCATCTATCTATTTATCTATCTACCTATCTATCTATCCCTCTGTTCATTCATTCATCCCTCTCTCAATAATAAATCCATCTCTAGATCTACTCATCTATTTATCTTACTTGCTGCTTCCGTTTTTTGCGGTCCGCAAAAAAAACCGGAAGGCACACGGATGACACACGGATGCATCCGTGAAAAAAAATCGGACCATTTTTGCAGACTGCAAAAACGGAATGGTCATGTGAATGTAGCCTACACGTGTTCCCTATGGGGGTAGCGGTTGGTACAGAACGATGGTGAGGGGGGGGGTCGGTGTAGAACGATGGGGGGGTCGGTACAGAGCGGGGCTGTTATTTCCATTGCTGGAGTGATAACAGGTCAGGTGCTGGGGCAGAATACTGACAGGGAATGTGTGTGCAGAGGGCGGGCAGAGGGCGGGGCTGGCAGGAGGCGGGGCTGGACAGTGAAGCTGGGCAGTGCCAGCTCTGACTCTGAGGTTTAGCACAGGAAGTGGTCAGTTTGCTGGAGCTGAATGTAAACAAAGAGTTGTAGACAATAAAGTCATAATTCAAGAGGAACAAAAGTTAGAAAACAAAAAATAACAATGTTGGGGTGTTTTATATGACAATACAGCACAGATAAACTCAAAATTTTTTGGTAAGCTAATGTCGGACAACTTCTTTAAGACTAATGCTGAATGTCTAGTTGGCTTTTTAATTATGATTTTCTAGTTTACAATAAAATACCATATATCACGAGATAGAGCTTTTCATTTGGGGGTATCCTATCAAAGATGAGATGGTACATCACTCTGTTTCATATAAATGTCCTAGTAGATTAGATGCCTTCTAGAACAAGTGGCCATACTTCTTCATTATTGGATTTCTAGTGTAACCTGAGACCAGTAGACTAGCAACAAGTACATGGAGCATGAAGGATGGTGCTGAATATTTATTAATGTCTTATTAATTGGTGGTCTGTATGCTGTTACTCACACTGATTGGTATAACGGGGCACTTGTATCGCCATTATAATGAAACAGCTGTGCACATGCTTGACTGCTGCTCCAAACATTCTATATGGCCAATTGCCTTGCCTGCAGTTTTCTGGAAGCCCTATAGAGAATGAAACCAATCATTAAGTTATCACCTAACTTGTGGATGGATGATACCTTATTCCAAGGCAAAACCCCTTAAGAGTAGTTTCAGTCAAATAATTTTTGGGTAAAAACACAGTGGGATGCATGTTAATTGCCAAAGGTTTGAGAAGAATCAAACGTGAAGTGACCAGGAAGCCACTATCCTCCAGTGCTCTCATATTCCAGAGCTGCAACTGCCCCGGAGGGCACAGACGTACAAGGTGGTCAGTGCTCAGAGACACAGGAGAGGTAAGGAGGCTGAAACCCCACCATCACTGAACAAGACACAGAAGTTGAAACATCGAGATTGGACAAGAAATATCTGAAGACAGTCTATAAAATCATTGAAAAATCTGAGAGTGACTATTGAAGGACCAGATGTCCGTGGTGAAGGTATAAACATCTAGACATGTAAGTCCTTAATCATAAGCTTATGATTAAGGACTTATCTACATTCCAACTGTCCGAAACGCGTCAAGTCATGACATTTTCATGGAACCGATGATGTTTTTCTTGGATTTTTAATCGATGAATAAAGTTTCTACACTTTTATATATTTTTCATTGGATTTATATTTTTCCCATCCTGGAATTGGTGCTGAGTCCCGTCCTTTCTCCTTGCTAAAACACATAGTAATTGTGGCCCATTGCACAAGTATGAATTTTTAGCTGAATAATCTAATCACTTTTTTGGTTTATTTTTGTTACTGCATTTTTCTTTTGGTCTTTTTGCCTGTAGTCAACAGAGAAATATTAAATCTGCAGTGCATATTTTGTGAAGGTTTTTTTTGGTGTATTTCTAGAGTCTTTGGTATTTTTTCTAAATTGAGAATACTGTAGGAATGGCATTTTTAAGGCATCTTTCCATATGAATATGAAAGCACTTTCATGCGCTGAGACGTTGAGTACAGCTACAATATATTTAAGTCAGTATCAACACAGTAATGTAATTTATTGAAGTGACTACACCTACCGCAATTCCACACCAAGGCTTTCTTATTGAAGGATGGCTTTCAGAATATACTTTTTATTTGTTTAATTTACTCAATAATTAATATAATTAAAAGTCTATGTTTTTTTCTCACATTTCTTACACACTGACCTCTTGGTGCTCTGTTTGGCATTATTTTACACAATTGGTTGTGACTTAAAGCAATACTTCAAGAGGGTATGGAATCTGATAGCTCGTCTAAAAAATGCAAAACCTCTATATGCTTAATTTTGAAAATTGAGGCATAAAAGGACAATGGGGCCTTGTAGAAGTCAACACAGAAGTTGAACAAAACCTAAATATGTTCACGGGAACATTGAGACAGTGAACTGCCTTTAGCTGACATTTATGAACCACATAGTAGATATATTTTAAGTAAGTGTGTAACAAATACTGTTACGTAATGTAAATTATTCCATAGTATGGAAGGTTTAATGGCTATAAAATTCAGTATACAGTAGTGACTAATCCTCCACTTTTTATTTTACTCAAGTGGACAAAAGCTGAAAGAGTCCTCACCACATCCAAACGTTAAAATGTATCAGCTCATCTCAGCGATTAGAGTATTTCTTTTGATCGTACTGTCTCTTCTTTGCTTCTGTTTCACATTATCTGAGTCAACTTACCCATCATTCAGAAATCCTTCTCTTTCCTTTCCATCTTAAGTGCATTAATGTTAATCTGGATAAAAAAAATTTCCTTCCAGATGGAATTATTATACAGTTTGAAGTCAGTGTTCTAAGTATAAAGCTAGATTTTGTCTATTGTAAAATAAAAGCCTAAGAATAACCCCAACATAATGATAACTTCAGAACACACGAAAACACAAAGAGACATGTTTTCTGCTCATTTTTTAATATACTGTAATCATTGGATTCCAACATAACATTTCTGGTCAAAATTCCCTCCAGTGGGGAATTTTAATTACCGTATAGTGTATACTAAACAATGTTAAGCCTCCTTCACAAGTCCATGTTTCCAGTATGTGTGTCAACCCTTTTTTTCATGGATGCAACATGTATTCATTATAACCCATGGTGCTGCTCACATGTCCGTTTTTCCCGGCAGCACAGATGACAAGGGCTATGCATCCATGAAACACATGTACATCACACAGATAGCATACATGTGCCATCCGTGTACTGTCTGTGTTTCACATTTCAAAGTATAGGAGAAGCTTTGTAATTTAACTCTTTCTTTATCCATACTGGAAAACTGATGATACACTGATGGTAAAAGTGGACAGACGTGTGACACATTGATAACACAGGGAGAGAAGGACGAATAGTGGCTATTCTGTGCTAAATGTAAATAATGATGCTGAGTGTTATTCAAAAATGTGTTTTTTGATTTAACAAGTTTTAAAGTTGCCTTGCGTCTTCATCAGGAAAAAAAAACACTTACAGATGAAGAAGCGAGGCAGGTTTCAAATGCCTTGAATCAATAAACCACATCATTATTAACTGGCAGCGCAGAATAACCTTTTCTCCCATTTATCGGCGCTTTGAGCTTGGTGATCTGCAGCAGAGGTCATTTATATGCCTAGTTTCTTCCACCGAGGTGAGCACATATGATTGTTTATATTTCTTTTTCAGATAAAACTTGTTTCACATAGATGTGTGAAGGAGGTTGCACACTGATAATTTTGCTTAAAGGGAACCAACCAGCAGGACTTTTACATATGAAGTAAAGCCAGTGCTATACTGGTGCTAGGATGCTGAATGTAAGCATACAGTTTGTTCAGAGATTGGATGATTTATCTTAGAAATATGTGCAAGTAAAGTTCCAGAAATGCACTGCTATTTGATTGACAGGTGCAACAGCGAGGGAATATGCGAGTAGGGTCTTGCTATCTATTCCCGCCCCTGTCTGTCTACCGTCTAACGGTCTATAATGGCAACAGGGGGAGGAAGGCCAGGCAGGCAGACAGGGGCTGGAATAGATAGCAAGACTCAACCCATATATTCCCTTCCTGATGCACCTGTCAATCATATAGCAGTGTATTTCTGAAACTTTACATGCACATATTTCTAAGATAAAACATCCAATCTCAGAAGAAAAGGTATGCTTAGATTCAGCATCTTAGTGCCAGTATAGCACTGGCTTTACTTTATATATGGAAATCATGCTGGTTGGTTCCCTTTAAGCACCTATCTTTAGTCTTCTTCATATACATGGGCACATGCCAAACACCAATGTCACATCCTGTCACAGTGGTCATAGTCATGCTCTCACAGTGGGGTTTGAAGCTTCTTTTGTTAATGTACAGAAGATGAGCAGAAGCAGACAGGATCCTTACAGGTTATCTTGTTTTTAATTTTCTAGTCCGTACTATATGGAAGTTTGTAACTTTCCTCTTGAAGCTTTATACTTACAAACATTTCACTGTGCTCTGAGAAACGAGATAAAAATGACTGCTCTGCCCTTTTAGTTTATATATTTAGCACTTAAGTAATTTTAAATACAGACACATTGTGAAAAGGTATACAGTACACATGCACAACACATAGCCCATGGGCTGCAACAAAGTTTTTCTGGCAGTCTGCTGGGAAAACTGGTAGACGGCTGGTTCCGTTTCTCTGCATAGAAATGTACAGTGCCTTGCAAAAGTATTCGGACCCCTTGAATTTTTCAACCTTTTCCCACATTTAAGGCTTCAAACATAAAGATAAAACTTTTACTGTTCTGGTGAAGAATCAACAACAAGTGGGACACAATTGTGAAGTTGAACAAAATTTATTGCTTATTTTAAACTTTTATTAAAAATAATAAACTGAAAATTGGGGTGTGCAATATTATTCGGCCCCTTTCAGTTAATACTTTGTTGCGCCACCTTTTGCTGCGATTACAGCTGCAAGTCTCTTGGGGTATGTGTCTATCAGTTTTGCACATTGAGAGACTGAAATGCTTGCCCATTCTTCCTTAGCAAACAGCTGCAGCTGAGTGAGGTTGGATAGAGAGCGTTTGTGAACAGCAGTTTTCAGCTCTTTCCACCGATTCTCGATTGGGTTCAGGTCTGGACTTTGACTTGGCCATTCTAACACCTGGATACGTTTATTTGTCAATCATTCCATTGTAGATTTTGCTTTATGTTTTGGATCATTATCTTGTTGAAAGACAAATCTCCGTCCCAGTCTCAGGTCTTTTGCAGACTCCAACAGGTTTTCTTCAAGAATGGTCCTATATAAATGTTTATTTATGATACTGACTGAGTCTAAGCGGTGCTTCACACACAGCGAGATCGCTGCTGAGATCGCTGCTGAGTCACGTTTTTTGTGACGCAGCAGTGACCTCATTAGCGATCTCGCTGTGTGTGACACTGAGCAGCGATCTGGCCCCTGCTGTGAGATCTCTGCTCGTTACACCCAGCCCTGGTTCGTTTTTTTATTGTTGCTCCCCCGCTGATAAGCACACATCGCTGTGTGTGGCAGCGAGAGAGCAACAATCCTGAATGTGCAGGGAGCAGGAGCCGGCATCTGACAGCCTGCGGTAAGCTGTAACCAAGGTAAACATCGGGTAACCAAGGTGGTTACCCAATATTTACCTTCGTTACCAGCCTCCGCCGCTCTCACGCTGCCAGCGCCGGCTCCCAGCTCTCTGCACATGTGGCTGCAGTACACATCGGGTAATTAACCCGATGTGTACTGTAGCTAGGAGTGCAGGGAGCCAGCGCTAAGCAGTGTGCACGGCTCCCTGCTCTCCGCACATGTGGCTGCAGTACACATCGGGTAATTAACCCGATGTGTACTGTAGCTAGGAGAGAAGGGAGCCAGCGCTCAGTGTGCGCGGCTCCCTGCTCTCTGCACATGTTGCAGCACAGCGACATATGTCGTTATGATCGCTGCTTCGGCTGCTGTGTTTGATAGCTAAGCAGCGATCATAACAGCGACTTAAAAGGTCGCTGTTACGTCACAGAAAATGGTGACGTAACAGCGACGTCGTTGTCGCTGTCGCTTAGTGTGAACCCATCTTTTCCGTACTGTGGTTTCTGTATGATCCACAGAATGGCTGATAACAACAACTCCTAGTATATTCTTACTACGTGAAGACACATTAAAATTTGCATCAACATGTGATACAAGTGTATTTGGTTGGGACTGACCTCAGATTGAAATTGATTGGTGCTGCATTCATGTACTGATGATGGTTCTGGTGATGTATTCATGTACTAATGATATTTCTGGTGATGTATGCATGTACTTATGATTGCCCTGGTGTGTCTTCTGTTGATGTATTCATGCAGTAACAATGGTTTTGATGATGTATTCATATACTGGCTGTAGTTATGGTGCTATGAAATGTATATTAAAACATTAACTTTATGGAGTAAAGGTGACAGATTTGCTTTTGTAAAGAGTTTGTAGAAATAAATTTCAAGTACTGCCAAAGATTATAGTGCCTTGTTTCTGTGACAACACTTACATACAGCAGTTGTCCACCGCTGGGCAACCATTATTTAAATGCTCTTAGTGTACTACATAAAATAAGGGTCCCCTAGCATGAGGGACAGTATAGGAGCCCCCTGTCCTTCACTATCCTACAGTCACATTGTGACACATAGGTTAGAGGCATTTTTGGATTAAACACGCTGACCCTTTACTGCAGTAATTGGCTCTTGCAGTTGACAGTGTCTGGTCAGATGTCAATTTACTTTAACTTTGTCGGCTACACTTTCATATTGCAATCTAACACTAGTTCAGCCTATTTAATCTCCACACTGGCTTAGCTTCTACTAACTATCCCAGCCAAACTATGTGGATACCTTTTAATTACTTTAAGTTTCTACCTGTAAAAATGTCAAAAATGCAACTTTCACTGCATCAAAAACACATCACAAATGCATTTATAAAAAAAGCATTTTTTTTTAAACCACAATAGAAAACTCACGTCACACAGCGTAAGGATGGGCTCTAACTAGCGTACTTCATGGTCTGTATAAATAAGACAATGTTCACTCTGGCAATTCGGGTCAGGAGACCCAAATTCAGTATGGACATTGCAGTCCATATACGGACCATGAAATACACTTATTTGAACCCGACTTAAGTGTTTCAGGTAAAAAGGACAGTAATTAAATTCTCGCTGACCCTTTTCCCTTATGACCTGAATTCCTCACACTAAAAAAAGAGTGCAATATGGAGAGCACAGGTTTGACAAAGAACTGCTAAAAATGCCTTAGGGGACAGATAGTAACATGAATATGACAGAATGTCTTCAAAGTTTCATTATTTGGCAACTTTAAAGTATATCTCTAAAAGTCAATAGGTAGAGAAAGTTATCGTTTCACTGGGAAATTTAAAAGTTCATGTAAATTTTACAAAGTAGTCCCTGGACTGCTGATAAAATGCACATACATTTAATCTAAACTTATTTCTCTGTGAATACATTTTATTATGTTAACCTCATCTATGAACTGAATGCAAGATTTCTTCCTATTAAATAAATATGAACTGATATGTTGATAGATAAAGTCACAAGATTGCCAAGTATTAGTCATAAATATGGAGACAAAACTTCCATGGAGATTAAAATGCATCAAAAACAACAGTTCACTTAAGAAAATATAGTTTATTTGCCAAGGTAACACAACTTTTACAACAGACTGCATGTTAGTTTGACCCCAGAAAATATGTGATATTCTCTTAATGGTCTTCACATTGGATGCATAAGTTTCCTTCCTGTAATGTATTTTATAAAGTTTATACAGGCCAAATTACAAAATGTTTGCCTCATACAAGGTCACATCCTGTGCAAAATGTGGGTATTACACCCCCAAATTAGTGTGCATTTCATTCATTACATGTATTATAGTCCAAATCTTTAGCCACTAAATTTCAAAATAATTATATCCATACAAAAATCGCTCTTTACACCAAACCAACCTAATTTAAGGAAATGTGTCACTTTAATTGCATTGTGTAATATAGGGGTCGCCAACCTATGATCCACAGATTCATGATATGTGGCTCTATGCTGTCTGTCAGCTTGGTGCATTAACACCAGTTTTATCAAACGGTTAAGAAACGATCTCCAGATGGTGACTTTTTTTTAATAGCCCTGTATAGATACCCTGTTTCCTTGAAAATAAGACCTACCCTGAAAATAAGCTCTAAGTAGGATTTTTTTTGCCTTTTTTTGAGTATGATTAAAATATAAGCCCTACTGCAAAGATAAGTCATAGTAGCAGTTCCATAAGGAAGCGTACAAGCAGATACAAAAGTTAAAGAATACCGCAGGATTCTTCGTCAAAGAAAGCAGACACCCCCAAAAGAAATCAAAAACAGGAGAACCAGAGTAATCAATTGTGCAAAATATAACAATGTTTATTAATATACAAATACACGAGAAACGCAAAAAAAGAAAATGGCCATTGAGATAAAACCATTAAATACACTATAGGAAGGGGAAGAATGACCCTTAAGCAAGGACAGAAAAACAGCTGAGTAGCTGTAAAATACATATAACCTGAGCCAATAGTAACTGTCTCATGTGGAATATATCATACATTGGTACATCATGTGTAACACTCACAAAAACAGAAGAGACATAAAATACCCCAACTTCTCGCAAAATGTAGTATGTAAAGGCCTAGAAGACTATAATAGACATATAACAGCAATGTTAGTGACATTGCCTGTATGGTAAAGGCATGGCAGCAAGTGGTAAACAGGTTACTGGAAGCAAGAAAGTGATATGTGTAAAAAGTGCTAAATGTCCTAGTAAAGGGGATCACCATAAAGATAAGCCCCCAAACCAGCCAACGCACATTTCACTGATATATAAATACCCTTGTGGTTACAGCTTCATCAGGGAGGGAAGGCGATCGCCGATAAAGTAAGTGCTAGTCACGGTTAGCCCCCACAGGGGGCATCCGGGAATGTATTTTCCTTAGTTATGGTTATGAGGTATATTTTTCTCTCCCCAAAAAGAAAGCAGACCCCTTCGCCACAAAAAAAAATCACACATCACTAGACCCCAAACAATTACAGTTGGCAAGTGCCAATAGTGGATGAGCTCTCACACAGAGATCTGCATCCCTCTCAGGTCACTTGCCATTCCAGCTGCGATGCGCTGCAGCTCTCACACACAGATCGGGTTATAGTATAACTCAGCACGGGTGATACTGCTTCCATTCACCAGGGGGAGCCAACCGCTGCAGAATGCAGGGGGAACTGACAGCAACACAGATTTTTATGTGAGAGCCCATTCACTTGCCAACGCTAAGTGTTTGGGGGTCTAGTAAGTGTGATTTTTTAAGGAAATGTCTGCTTTCTTTTGGGGTGAACTTAGCAGTGCATAGAAAATAATAAATTGGAGCCCTCCATCTGTATTATATACCTTAGATCAAGATGTTTTTGATATACATCATGTTATGTGTTTATTTTAATAATAAAGTTTATGCATTATTTATGAATTGTATCTCCATGTGTGTTTCATACACAAGGTGTAAAAAATTAAAGTACTTTACTCTGCCCTCAGCCAGACAGATCAAAGTGCTCATGCGCAGGAGCCCAATGTCGGCCTGTGTGGATGACGTAGGACGTCTCAGCCACACAGGCCAACAATACAGCTACTGAGCCAGCTATAGTTATATTTGGTAATTGCAAGGTCCTTGAGTACCCAAGACTCTAAAATACCCAGTGCTATGTTGTACATCTGTGCAGAAGTAAATTTCAAAACTTTTTCTATATATCCACTTTCAAGAGGGTCAAGTATAGTCCACTTCAATAGGAACAGCTGATCCACTCTTTTCAGCAAAGATTTTATATGCTTAAGAATGGGGCCACATACAGTCCACAACTACTCACGGCAAGTCAATGGCTGCAAAAAAAAATGTGGCCATTGACTTATCACAAACGGGTGGATGGAGTTTCACCGATGTGCAGCATGTGGACACAGCCTAACACTGATGCTGATTCAGTATTATGCATTTTAAAAGAATGAAGGGAGCACGCACCTTCTATCACAGACACAAAAAGAGTGCATTATAATGAACTATTGGAACACAATTAGCCCATACACTGCCCTTAAATAGGGACCACCTTCTGCTGTCTTTGCCCCTGGATTAGCATCTCTATTGCCCCATAGGTTTTAGATTAGTGATCTCTGTTTCCAAAGATCTTATGCTGTCCATACATTCTAATTTGATTCATATGTGTTTGTAATGCTAATCTAAATTCAGCAGAGTAAAAAACAAAACTGAAGCTTTTGAGGCAGTTTTTTTGAGCCAAATCAAGAAGTGGATCCAACAAAAAGGAAAATAAAAAGTCTTTAAATTAGGTCTTATATGTCAGTAAATTTTGGTCAATATATCATGAGTAGAAATGAGAGAACCTATGGAAGTTTGGTTCTGCAGGTGCAGCCGGACTTTAGATAAAGTATGGTTTGGGACCCGGACGTGACCTGAACTCCAATGGAAGTCACTAATTTAGCAGTTCGGGTCTCCGCCCACATGCAGCCTACAATAAATAGATCACTTCTGGGGGCGGGTGGGCAAGATTTTTCCATTTTTGTTGTTTGGAGCACACTACATCAGATCATGCTGTTATTACCCCCAGTGTGAGCTGTTCAACCACTGCAAGCGGCTCGCACTGGGCTGAACACTGAGTGTACCCGAGCACGGCGATGCTCTTGCAAGTGGTTTGCATACCTAAAGCACCAGAACTTTGAACCCAAACTCTATTTTTTTTTTATAAAGTCTGTGTTTGGTACGAACACCGAACCTTGGGTTCGCTCATCTCTAGTAGTTAGGGCTAGGGGGCTGCAAAGGGAAGCAAAATGGGGCTAAGAGTAGGACAATTGTCCTGCAAGCAAAGGTGGATAGGTAATAAAAAAAAATGAAGTGGGATCCCACTATTTTTTATAACCAGCGCAGGTAAAGCAGACAGCTACGGACTGCAGCCCTCAGCTGTCTGTTATACCTTTAGCTTGAAAGTTGTCATAAATACAGGGGATCCAACAATGTTTTTAAAATAAAAAGATGTAATAAGTCTTATTCAGGAAAGAGCTCAACAAGTGCATATACTGGTACGACTTTGATCATTAACATCATCATCAAAAGACATGGTAAATTGGTAAAAAATGAGGAGTGCTGTCCTTGACAGCAGGCCCTCTTCATTCAGTGGCTAGATGAGAACTGGACCGGCCCCCATCAGCGCTCATTGGTATTGGCAGGTCAATTCCACACTTTTATGCTTGTATTAAAAAAGCCGACATGTGGCCCAAACTTAATGTGAATCCAGCTTTACATAATCAGCATTTGCCTGGAATGAAATAGGGTAAGTTCCTGAGCTGGTTTTATACTTTGCTTAGTGACCTATGATGAAAATGTACATCATAGGTCGTTAAGATTAGAAGTTAAGTTGAGTAAATCGGGTCGTCGACTGACACCTGTCAGCCCACTGATTGCTAGTCAGAAAGGATTACATACTTTTGCCACTCATGGAGGTGTGATATTGGATAAGTTTCCTGAATAAAAAAAAATATATTGACTTGTTTGTTTGATTTGGTTCTTTCTATCTACTTTTAGTACTTGTCTGAAGATCTGATGTAGTTTTAGGTCAAAGTTATGCAGAAATATAGAAAATTCTGAAATGTTTGCAAACTTTAACATACTTATATTTTGTTTAAATCCTACAGATATATTTGTATAGTAAATAAATATCATAAACATAATAAATATAATAGTAAGAGACATAGAAATGTATGGTCTGGCAGGCACTGTAAAAAGCCATTGGCGCAAGGGTTCTTTTACACATACACATTTCTGGAAATAACAAACACATATTAACTTGTTATATTATTAAAAGCCTTTATGCAAACTGCATGGGGAAAAAAAGATAAATGTTAATCTGACTGAACCTTATACAGTTCCAGATTTTTTTAAAAAAATCCATCAGATTTGCCATGTTTCATCGTTTGAATGGTGACATCTGCTACATCTATGTATAACAACACGATGTGGATTTCAATTCTGCAGTGCTGGTCATTTTACTTTGTAAGTAATGTGTATATGATATTTAGTGAACTGTGATTTACAATGCTGCTGTACTATGCAGCTGTTTTTTTGCATGCAAATCTGTATAAAATGGTAGCATACCCTTATTTGATGAAACAGTAACCTCAGCATTTTGCTGACAAATGGCCATAAATTACATTTCATATAAAGATGTATGGTGAAAAGACACAAAGCTATTTGGTCAGAAAAAGAATGTAAACTTGTCATCAAAGAAAATAGATGACCTGAATTACTTAACCCATTAATGACTTATCATGTACTATGCTCGTCATGAGCCGATTTTCTGCCTTCGGAGTGGATTTGCATGTTGATCCCGCATCTTTCCCTGCACTCGTCGGCTAATTTAACCACTTAATCACTTACCCAATTTTGACCATAACGACCAGGCCAAATTTTAAATATCTGACCAGTGTCACTTTATGATGTAATACCTCTGGAACGCTTCAACAGATCCAAATGATTTTGAGATTGTTTGTACTTCATGCTTGTGGTAAATTTACGAGAATATTTTTTGCATTTATTTGTGAAATAAATCTGAAATTTAGAGAAAATTTTGAAAATTGAGAATTTTGTTACACAAAATAGTTAAATAACATTTCCCACATATATATTTTACATCAGCAGCATTTTTGAAAAATCATTTTTTTGGTTAAGAAGTTAGAAGAGTTCAAAATTTCTAATTTTTCTAACAAAATTTACAAAACCATTTTTGTAGGGACCACATCACGTTTGAAGCTACTTTAAGAGGCCTATGTGACAGAAAATACAGAAAACTGACACCATTCTAAAACTGCACCCTTCCATTGCTCAAAACCATACCCTAGAAGTGCACTAACCCTTCAGGTGCTTCACAGAAATGAATGCAAAGTAGAATGAAAAAACAAAAATTACACTTTACTTAAAAATGTTGTTTAGCCCCAATTTATTCACTTTTACAAGAAATAGCATGACAAGACAAACCACAAAATGTGTTAGCCAGTTTCTTCTGAGTATGCTGATACCCCCCATTTGGTCATAAAGCTTTGTTTGGACTACGGCCAGGCTCAGAAGGGAAGGCAAAATATTTGAACCAAAATGCTGCTTTAGCACTGAATTTCTCACTTTTACAAGAGTTACCACGAAGAAGTAAACCGCACAGTTTGTTAACCACTTTCTCATGAGCACGGGAATACCCCATTTGTAGTTAAAAACATGTATGTTTGGACAAATGGGAGGGCTCGGAACGGAGCAATATTTGAATTTTAGAAAGTAAATTTGGCTGAAATAGATTTCGGGCACCATGTTGCATTTGCAGAGTCCCTAAGGTACGAAAACATTATAAACCCCCAAATGTGACCCCATTTTGGAAACTAGTTTCATAAAGGACTTCATGTAGGGATGTGTTAAGCATTTGGACCCATAGGTGCTTCCCAGAACTTTTTAAAATGTAGATGTGATAATGATAGTTATGTTGGTTTCTACTAAAATGTTACTTTAGCCCAAAAATTTATAATTTGACAATGGATAATAGGAAAAAATGGAACTCATAATTTGTTAATTGATTTCTCCCGAACACAGTGATACATGGTCAAAAACTTATGTTTGGGCATGTGAAAGGGCTTGGAAAGTGAACAGAGCTTTTCAATTTTTGGAATGCAAATTTGGACAACATGTTGCATTTATAGAGTCCCTGAGGTTCCAAAAATGGAGAAACACCCACATGTGATCCCCGTTTGTCAAACAAAACCCTATAATGAATAGATCTAATGGTGTGATGAGTATTTTTAACCCACAAATGACACAGAATTTTATTAGATTTGGCCGTGAAAACGAAAAACGTTTTTTTCTGCTAAAATGTTACTTTAGCCTCAAAATTTTAATTCACACAAAGGGTAACAGGAGAAAATGGAGAGGTTAATTTGTTATGTAATTTTTACCGAACATGGCAGTACCCCATATGTGGTTGTACACTACTATTTGAGTATACGGCGGGGATCAGATGAGAAGGAGCGCGACAAGTAAACCCATAGTGGAAAGATCACTGAGTAAGGAATTTATCTAAGGGTGTAGTGAGTATTTTGAACCCACAGGTGCGTCATGGAATTTTATGACATGGGGTTGTAAAAAAATAACATTTTAGTGGTAATTTTGTTTTTTTATTAACTGCAAATATGTCAGTTACCCAAGGGTTAAAATGTGAAAATTGACCCCACAATTTATTGTGCAATTTTTCCCGAATGCGGTGAGGCCCTTTATGTCATCAGAAACTACTGTTTGGCCACACGGCATGGTTGAGCAGAAAGGAGGGCTATTTGGCTTATAGAGCACAGCTTGTGCTTTGGAGACACCCCATAAAATGATAAGTGCGATCTCCCCACTACAATAACGCCACACACGTGGTTTAGGCAAAGGGGGGCTCAGTAGGAGGGTGTATTTAGATTTGGGAGCACAGACTTCACTGGATTTTATTTTGGGGATGGGAGCCATATTGCTTTTCCAGAGTTTTTGTTCTACCAGTGACGTGGGACACCCCCTAATATTTCCAGTGACAGATGTCGGGCTTGAGCGAGGGCTGGTTTTGTGGGGGTAAGTCAGTGGTTTTATTGGTAACATTTTAAGGTACAGAACATTTCTTTATTGCTTTCAGTAAAAGGCTGGGATCACATTCTTGTGTTCTGTGTTGAGCACTTAAGTCGGGGTTTTCATGTAAATTCCCCAAAAGCCGTGATTCAGACGAAACCGCTAACTGAAGCAATTACTCTAATGAGGCAGATGGAGACACTTTGTACTCTGTTTTGCGTTTGTTTTGCTAGTGTCCATCTTTTTACGCATGCACAGAACTGTAGTCCTCCACATTTGTGTGCGAAGAAAACGCCTAAAGTGATGGGGCACCGCTAAAACATAGACTAGATAGAGTCTAAAGTGTCTCCATCTGCCTCATGAGGGTGAATGATTGCAAAGGGGGTTTTGTCTCAATCGTTTTTTTGGGATTAACACGGAAACCCTTATTTAAACACTCAGAGGAGAGAGGAAGATAAAATAGTGGAGCTGAACAATGAGAACCCTGAATGATCACCATTAATCCCTTCAGCCCCCGGGCGTTTTCCGTTTTTCCGTTTTGTTTTTTTTTTGCTCCCCTTCTTCTGAGAGCCGTAACCTTTTTACTTTTCTGTCAATCTTGCCATATGAGGGCTTGTTTTTTTGCGGGACAAGTTGTACTTTTAAATGAAACCATAAGTTTTACCATATAGTGTACTGGAAAACAGCAAAAAAATTCCAAATGTGGAAAAACTGCAAAAAAAGTGTGATCGCACAAAAGTGTTTGGGATATTTTATTCACTATGTTCACTATATGGTAAAACTGATGTGTCGTTGTGATGCCTGAGGTCGGTGCGAGTTTGTAGACACTAAACATGTATAGGTTTACTTGTATCTAAGGGGTTAAAAAAAAATCACAACTTTGTCCAAAAAAAAGAGAATGTTTTGCGCCATTTTCCAAAACCTGTAGTGATCTATGGCTCAGTGACAGCTTATTTTTACGTCTCAAGCTGACGTTTCTAATGGTACCATTTTTGCGCAGATGCTACGTTTTGATCGCCTGTTATTGCATTTTACGCAAAACTTGCAGCAACCAAAAAACGTAATTTTGGCGTTTGGAATTTTCAATAAAAACATGAGCATGGGGCACTAAAACTACCTTCATACATCTCCATATCCCAAAAATATGGCTCTCATAATGTTGTGACATAAGCAATATTTTTTTCTGTAAACACCCGAAGAAAGAGATGTGCATATGATCTATGTGTAATTAGAAAGCAATCCTGCCTCTTAGTCACAGATAATAGCTGGTTTAATTGATGGTGTATAAAAACGTGTCTCATTACCAAGGTGCTACACAAGAAACATCTCATGACGGGTAAAACCAGTGAGTTGTCTAAAGACTTTCACAACCTTACTGTTGCAAAACCTACTGATGGCATTAGTTTCAGAAGAATTTCTAAACTACTGAAGGTTCTCATGATCACTGTTGGGGCCATAATAAAGAAATGGAAAGAACATAGTTTCACCATAAATTGGCCATGACCAGGTGCTCTGCGCAAGATTTCAGGCAGAGGAGTCGAAAGTATTATCAGAAGAGTTGCCCAGGAGCCAATAACTGCTAATGGAGAGCTACAGAAAGACCTGAAATCAGCAGGTGCAATGAACCTCCATGGCCTGTATACATGCTCACCACGCAAGACTCTTGCTGAACAAAAAGCATGTTCAAGCACTTTTAAAGACTATTCAACAACATTTCAAGAAGCATGTGAAATACTGGCTGTGAAAGCCACAAAGGAAACTCTCAATTGGTTTCTGAGAAAGAAAATAAAGCTGCTAGAATGGATGAGCCAATCACCTGAATACAATAGAAAAGTTATGGACGGAACTAAAGCTCAGAGTTCATAGAAGGAGGCCATGAAACCTGATTAATACATGTGACTAGTTCCTCCATACAGGAGGTGTCTTGAAGCTGTTATAACCAACAAAGGCTTTTCAACAAAGTATTAAATAAATTTCAGTACGCGTATTCAATACTTTTTTCCTTTGTCATTTATCATTATTGCACATCTCTAAATTTATTAAGGACACAAACCAGCAGTATAGAATGCATTATTACATTTTCATAAATTATGATATTATGTATATAATAATTTCAATTGGAGACCAGGACTATATCAAAAACAGGCATAAATCGTATAATATATAATGAAACAAAAAAAGAGGAAAAAACGATCAAAGCCCAATAAATATAGAGATCAAATTGTACAAAAAGTGATTTTTTATTGACAAGTGTTATCACAAGTAATTCAGTGGACACAGATTATGCATCATATATATCATATAAAACAATTGTTTAAAAGAACAGAGAGTCCTCAGTGGTTGATACCTTTTAATGGCTAACTGAAAAGATGGTAATAATTGCAAGCTTTCGAGACTACTCAGGTCTCTTCATCAGGCATGGTATAACACAAAATCTGAAGAGTCACGTATGGTTATACCATGCCTGATGAAGAGACCTGAGTAGTCTCGAAAGCTTGCAATTATTACCATCTTTTCAGTTAGCCATTAAAAGGTATCAACCACTGAGGACTCTCTGTTCTTTTAAACAATTTTTTTATCTCTACTGGCTAACACGGTACAAAGATATATTTTACTTGTATCATATAAAACACACATTTATACAGCGGAGTTGTGTGGTTGTGACCATCAATAGCATATCCTATTACAAAATACAGCCTCTATTCATACACATAGTATCTATATTACTGTGGTAGAGGGTATATTATTCAAAAATATCCAGCATGTGTGTCTACATATATACTAGGATCCTAAAAGAAAATAGATCCAATTATATAAAAATATTTTTTACAAGTAGACAGCAGGGGTCACTATATTCCAAATTTTACCCAATGGCCAATATGTAGCCAAAAGGGACCTCTGCGTCATAAGCTAGATATTCAGATTATAAAAGCCTCTAATCAGCAATACCGCACTAATGTCAAGGCTGGCTAAACTCCCACATATTGTGGCATGCTATAAACACCAAACCATAGGGGTCACCAAAGTATACAAAGTGTATTTACCACTGCATGCTGGAACTCTCATGGGGGTAGTTTTTACAGATAAACAGCAGGGGTCACTATACCACAGATTTTTCCAATGATCAACATGTAGCCAAAAGAGACCTCTGCATCATGTGCTAGATATCCAGATTATAAAGCCTCAGATCGACACCACCGCATTGAGGCCAAGGCTAGCTAACCTACCGCTATTACAGCATGCTGCAAACATCAAGCCATAGTGGTCACCAAGGCACACAAAATGTATTTACCGCTGTATGATAGAACTCCCGACACGTGTTTCTCAACCTTCGTCAGGGGGCGTGTCCCCAGAGTTCATAGAAGGAGCCCATGAAACCTGATTAATACATGTGACTAGTTCCTCCATACAGGAGGTGTCTTGAAGCTGTTATCACCAACAAAGGCTTTTCAACAAAGTATTAAATAAATTTCAGTACGCGTATTCAATACTTTTTTCCTTTGTCATTTATCATTATTGCACATCTCTAAATTTATGCATATCTATTGTTTGATTTATTTGCCTGTGCGGATTAGATGGGTTGTTACTGACATCTTGTGATAAATTCAAGTCAATAGCACCGTTAAAAATATATTTACTTTGAAAATTGTTGACATGTTCTATACTTATTTTATCCACTGTATATTAACATATATAAACATATACAAAATTAAGCGTACAACGTGAACCAAAATGATACATTTTGAGCAGTTTATGGTCTAGTTAAAAGGTAAAATCTGACACACCACGTCTTTGCCATGCAATTCAGTATTTTATTGAATGTTTCTTTAATCACAACAAATTTGACATAGTTGTGGTAGTGTCGTATATGTGAATCTGCCCTCTCAATACTTAAAGTTAAGGAAAATGCAAACTCAGCAAAACCATGCTTTTCATCATAGGTGTTTATGCTTAATCATTGCTTGGTGGAAATATATTTAACTGCAAATTATATAGTCTGGATGTTTTAATAATAATAAAAAAAAACAACCTACAATTCGCCCTTCCTGTATTGTAAATCAAGTCTGTAATACTTTTACTTTGCCTCTTCATGAGATTTATGCATTGCACTTATTCAACTATGGTTTTATAATTACAAACTAAGCATTTTCAGAGGATTTTTCATGTTGATTAAAGTTTAAGAACGTTGAGAACATAAATGAACCAAGCAAGAGAAGAAGTGAAATGAATGCTACCTGACCAGAACTGAGCTGATTTTCTGTAGTCTGGAGGCACTGATGTCTAACATATCGCACATTTAGGGAACACTTGTGTTGATATTGTGTTAAACACCTAAGCAGAGGCTAAACTGCACACCATGTAAAGAAATTATAAAGAAAAATTAAAAACAGATGGCCTGATTGATTAAGATGTTTTCTCCATAATTCTGGAATAAAACACAATCAAATGTGTCAAAATTCTCGCGCAACATGAAGTCTGGCAAACATTTTGCAGCTTTTGCCGTTTTCAAGCCAATTTCAGATAGTTCTGCCAAAGTGTGCATAGCTGGACATAGCATGGCAAAGCCAAGTGACAAGTTTATGAAAACGTGTGGTGTACTGTATTTCAGAATTATTACTCTACACCAGGGATGGGTAATCTCTGGTCTGCGAGCCGCATGTATGACCTTTTCTGTTACCTCCGGGCAGATTTGCGGGGACTGCAGTGCTCGGGCCAGTTATGCCAGATGCCGGCCATTTAAGCTACCACTCACTGCAAGCATGCGCACACAGGGTTCACTACTGAACGCTGCTTACGCATGCATTGCAGGATTACGTCCTCATGCTGGCCAGTACCAGCATGAGGATATACTTTGTAGGTGGAGTTAGCGCGCAATGTACCCACATCCCAGAGACAGCAGAAGAGAGCAGCAGCAGTCTTAGCATCCCCAGTGATGTACATTTTTCAGCCTCTCCAGTGATATATATGCCTACAGCCTTCCCCAGTGTTATATATGCCCTCAGCCCTCCCCACTGATTTCTATGCCCCCAGCCCTTCCAAGTGATATATATATATATATATATATACCCCCAGGGATGTATATACCCCCAGCCTCCCCAGTGATATATATGCCCTGAATCTTCCCCAAGGTGTATATGACGCAGCCCTCCCCTGTGATATATATGCCCCAGCCCTTCCCAGTGATATATATGCCCCCTGCCTCTCCAGTAATATGTATGTCCCCAGCCTCCCCGGTTATTTACATGCCCGCAGTCCCTGCTTTGATTCTTACGCTGCAGCCTCAGTCTCTCCTGTAATGTAAATACTGCAGTACTCATGCCTCATCTGATGAATATACTGCAGCCCCCATGCCGCCTGTCTTGTATATACTGTAGTTCCCATGTCTGCTGTGATGTATATGCTCCAGCCCAAGTATTTCCTCTGATGTATATACAGTAATCCTAGCATCTCCTCTATGATTCATATACAGCAATCCCAGTGTCTCTAATATGATGTATATACAGCAATCCCAGCATCTCCTGTAATTTATATACAGCAGTCCCAGCATTTTTATGTGATATATATATATAGCAGTCCAAGCGTCTCCTTTGTGATGTATGCATAGCAGTCCCCGGGTCTCCTATGTCATGTATATACAGCTATCCTTGCATCTCCTATGTGACGTACATACAGCAGTCCCAGCCTCTCCTATGTGATGTATATGCCTTACAAATGTTATTTTCAAGTTGATAATTTTATGCAATACCCAAATGATGGTGTAAATATCCAAATGGCCCTTGGCAGAAAAAAAGGTTACCCCCCTGCTCTAGACCCTGTGTGAAGTAACATTTTTGGAGGAGGCACTTTTAACGAATTAGGCACACCTTACTTTAGCACACCCATCATTGGGACTGGCATGCACAATGCCAGCCTACAATAAATCAGGCCCAAAAAATTACCCAATAGTTACTCTAAATTGCCTAAAATATCTAGAGGTCTTTTTTGATTGATGTACAGATTGCAGTACACACCATGTGTAGATTTTTGTGCTTTTTAGATGTTTTTATTGTTTGTCAGTATTCCATGTCTTTGCTATATTAATAAAATGATCCTTTTATTAATTATATTTTTCAGAATTATTCGGGTGATCCCAATTTCTGCACATCCCTTTTTTCTTCTCATTGTGCCTTCTTACCCCTAAAGACACCAATCGCGTCAATGTTGTGTACTGTGATTAATATCTTCCGTCTTTTGTAAATATTATGTCATGTGAAGTGTAAAGTATTATGATGTCGAGTGTGATAAGCATTGATAATGTGATATGTCCCTGTATAATGTCTGTGTTTTAGGATAAGATTTAATGTTAATGTATAGTATAAGGTATAATGCATAGTGTATAATGTAGGATGTGATGGTGTCAGCTATAGTAATCTATAAGATGTAGCATTGATGATAATATAATGCATAGCGATGTTGGTAAGGTATTAGAATGTTTGTATAGAACTAGTTAACAGGTTAAATGTGTCCAGCAACAGACTGCAGGGAGAGAAACAGTTAAGTGTTAGGACTAGCTCACCCTGGGAGGGGTCAACAGAGAGGAAAAGGACGGTTCATTTTAGAAAGAGTCAGTGAAGGAATAGTGAGCAAACGTGACAGATGTATAGTCGGTTGTTCATGAAGGTTCCATACAGTGAGTGCGTGGTAAATAGCATGAATCTTGAAAGTGGCCAGATAAACAAGGTGCGAACCGTATTTTACCTAGCGACCGATCCTCAAATGGAGTTGCCTCAGACAATAGGAGCCAGAGGACTCCTAAAAACCAGGCCTCTTAACCGTCAAGGTACCAGATGACTTCTACTGGTGCAGAACTCTAATGGCCAGGCCTCTTAACCGTGAAGGTAGAAGATTAACCTCTACTGGCGTGGGACATAGTCAATCAACCGAGCGGTGTCCCGCTAGACATTCCAGGGTGCAAAGCTTTACTTTGGTTATTATGGGACCCCTGAGGAGACTGGACTTGGGACTGCAGGAAGGTAGGGTGACTGTCACTATGTGTACTGTAATGCTGGTGTGGCGCCCCTGTGGCTTCAAGTTCCACAGGGTACTGCACCTCAGCCGGGGTGCGGTATTCATCTCGGATACGGAGGAGGTCATCGCCGGTAACCACCACAATCCATACAACACACAGTCAGTTGCCCTCTCACTGGGACTGGGTCAGGGTCAGGGGCTAGGGGTGGCCATCAAGAGGTATGGGACCTCTGCCAACTAGTTCAGCAACCCAGGTGGTGGAGCAACATCAAGGGGGAGTTAGGCAACACACACTGATAGACTAGAAGGAAAAAGAAAAGGGAGGCGACCGTGTACAGACACGGACTGGAAGTGCTCTCAGAAAAGCCAGAGACCAGTGGTCTGAAGCTGGAGAGCGCAACCCGGGTTCTGGAGCCGAAAGGGGAATCCTGGGCTCACAGGGAGTGCGACAGGCACCCGTGACCCGTTCCACTCACCAGGTGCTGGGGCAGAGGGACTACCACAAGGAAGGACACACAGAAGGAAACACCGGCCTTGACCTCCGAACTATCTGGGATCGGCTGGAGCCCATGAAAGCAGAGTTCAGCATTCCAGATGCGGTGATACTTCAGTGAGTAAAGAACTTTGACTGCAACCCCTGTGTTGTCCAATCCTTCTCACTCCCTATCCTCGCCTTAGCTGCACGGCAGTCAGGAACTACCACTACTCCCAACATCCCCGGGGCCTGAGCTCTGCCTGTGGAGGGCTGCACCAACTGAGCTGTGCTACCATCTGCCCCGGAGGACACCTCTCGCGGCGGCGGCTTCTAAAGTTAGTTGCATACCACAGGTGACGTCACAAATAACTACAATCCCTATCATTCCCCCATTTCTTGACACTGCCGGGGTCGAGGAGCCGGGCTTGGCCACCGCAGCGTCCCAGAAGCAGAACCACGGCCCGGTGACGAGTAACCCCCCAGACCCTGTGGGCGCGTCACAAGACAGAATTGCACTGCGACTCCCTGGATGCAAACCAGAGGGAAGTTGAACTGTGTCAATGCAAAGGGAAAATGTAATGTACCAGAACACATATGCCTGCTATCTGGAGTGTAAAGTTGTGAACAACAATTAACTGACCAAAAAAGCTGTGCGTTTTTTCTTGCAGATTTTAATCATTACTGCAAGGGAAAATGCATCCCAGCAAAGTCTATGAGAATCCTGACTTATTGTGCACATGTTGCAGATTTTATCCTTGCAGATTTTGGTGCAGAAAAAATCTGTATCTACGGTATTTCCTGCAAATATAATCCACTGCAGTGCTTGATCGCTACAGTGGATTAGATCTGTCAGTGCTGCACTCGCAGTACTGACACTTCACCTCACACATCTTGCATCCGGCATAGTGTGTGAGGCTCTCTGTAGCTCAGTGACCTGGGATCGTCATGGTGGTGAACCATGGTTGCCATGGCAGAGATCAGTTCCCTGTGAAAGCATTACAGGGACCCAATCACCAGGGAGACGTAAGTGATCCCTCTACCTGTCTCCTGATTTCTGCAATCGCATTGATCGCAGCATTCAGGGCGTTGAACTACCGCTTCAGGCAGTGAGAGCTGGGTCCTGGCTGTAACATCATCCGGAGACCCGGCAGCGATCGTGGGGGTACAGTGCAGGAACCCCCACAATCGCCATGACTAAAAAATCATTAAAAAAACAAATGGAAAAACGCATAGAAAAATGTGCAAATGCGATAAAAAACGCACAATTGTTCTGATGTGTTTTTCCAGCGAAAAAATGCAGTTTTATGTGCAGAAAATATGCACACTAATCTGCTACGTGGGCACATACCCTAAAGAGTTGTGGTTTAAAGTGAACAATTGGTCTCCTTGTGCATGTGAGTCGTCATCCAGTAATGGGCAGCTGACACCAGCAGCAGTATGGATTCCCAGCCCACACGGCCGAAGTCCACACAGAGCCAGGACCAGGTATTTCATGTAGCGTGCCAGGGCATCCAGAGTCAATCCCTCCTGCGACTACCGCCTGTACCGCTCTACAGGACTAGCATCAATAGAGATTGTAAGACGCAAACAGCATAGCGCCACACTGTCAATTAGAATGGTATCACACTGTACTGTGCTGTCTCTGTTTACAGAACACATTTTTATGGTCTTTGTCAAACCAATATTCATTGTCATACCTTTTTACTTTAGTATGCAAGAATTCGGTCTACTGCACTACTCTATACATAGGTATTCCTTAAAAATCTATAACCTGCAGTGGCACATGGCAGGATGGTGCTGCTATTTTTCTTTTTCATTAAAAGTGTAAATAGTCTTTGGGGTACTTTGCACACTACGACATCGCAAGCCGATGCTGCGATGCCATGCGCGATAGTCCCTGCCCCCGTCGCAGCAGCGATATCTTGTGATTGCTGCCGTAGCGAACATTATCGCTACGGCAGCTTCACATGCACTTACCTGCCCTGCGACGTCGCTCTGGCCAGCAAACCGCCTCCTTCCTAAGGGAGCGGGTCGTGTGGCATCACAGCGACGTCACACGGCAGGCGGCCAATAGAAGCGGAGGGGCGGAGATGAGCGGGACGTAAACATCCCGCCCACCTCCTTCCTTCCTCATTGCAGCCGGGACACAGGTAAGGTGATGTTCCTCGCTCCCACGGCTTCACACACAGCGATGTGTGCTGCCTGCTGGAACAAGGAACAACATCGTAACATCACTGCTGCAAAATTATGGAAATGTCGGACCCTACACCGATCATATGATAACGACGCTTTTGCGCTCGTTAATCGTATGTAAAAGGATTCACATACTGCGATGTCGACAGCGACGCCGGATGTGCGTCACTTTCGATTTGACCCCACCGACATCGCATCTGCGATGTCGTAGTGTGCAAAGTACCCCTTTGGGTGGAATAGAAGACAACCCATTAGTGTGGTAGGCAGTAGCTTAGGAGATGGGGCCCACAGGTGTAATAGATCTCGGGTGAGCAACACTTTCAATTGCATAGGCAAACACAAGATGCTTGGATATTTGAAGCTTATGGTAGAGCATTGAGCAGATTCTATAGGGTGCTTTACACGCTGCAACAACGCTAGCGATCTCGTTAGCGATGTAACACACCAGATCGCACATACGATTTGCCGAGATCGCACATATGACTGGCACTGTATTATAAAAAAATGACCTATGTGCGATCTCGGCAATCTTATCTGCGATCTGGCGTGTCCCATCGCTAACGAGATAGCTAGCGATGTTGCAGCGTGTAAAGCACCCTTATGTCAGGGGTCTCAAACTAAGCTGGGTGTAAGGGCCACACATAGAAAAAAAACAGTTGTAGGGGCTGCATTCTTCGCTGGACAAAGTGACATTTTTAGTGATACCACACTTTATCTTCTATACATCTTTGGATCACTTTCTTGAACATTTTTTTGGTTGTTTATTATAACAAATGTGCAGCTTTTGTTTAAGTATATATATATATATATATATATATATATATATATATGTATATATATATATATATAGATATATATTTATATATATAAAGCGTTTTTAATGTTAAAAAAAATTCATGCTTTATTTTTAATTTACTTTTTTTTTTTTACATTTTATCCCCTTATTGAAGGTAATATTGTTTTACAATTAGCAGCATCATATAGTAATCTTGGCCAACATCTTGCAGTAATGTTCCCCATCCTTGTGCCTTGTAGTAATGTTCCCCATACTTGTTCCTTGTAGTAATGTTCCCCATCCTTGTGTCCTGTAGCAATGCCCCATCCTTATCCCCTGTAGTAATGTTCCCCATCCTTGCGTCCTGTAGTAATGTCCCCCATCCTTATCCCCTGTAGTAATGTTCCCCATCCTTGTGCCCTGTAGTAATGCCCCTATCCTTATACCCTGTAGTAATGTTTCCCATCCTTGTGGCCTGTAGTAATGTACCCATCCTTGTGTCCATCCCTTAGTAATGTGCCCATTCTTGTGTCCATCCTTTAGTAATGTCCTCATCCTGGTCCCCTATTACGCCCCTTTTCACATCCGCAAAAAAAAAAAAGATTTATTTTGTGCCGCCCCTGCAGCGGTCGAACCGCTCGGATCCGGGGGTGGTGATTACTCGTCGCTCTCCAATATGGCTAAGTGAGGGAGCCTGCTCTCAGGGGCTCACGCTTGGGATTTCAGTGAGCCGCTTGCTTGGAAAGCCCTATCCCCCTCGTTGCGCTAATGCCCCCGATCTCTGAGCTTGGTGGGAACAGTCCATATAGGCCCTGTCCTTCGCAGGTTAATTGCCGGGTCGCCTGAAGCTTCTCCCCGACCTAGGGTCCGTGTAGCCTGACGTGGCTTCGGTCCCGGACCAGTGATTAGGCCCAGGCTGCTGACCGCCCTCCAAGACAGTTTTCAGGCACCTTGCCTCAATCCCCTGCGACCAGGGGTCCGACTCCTCTAGGTCCAGACCACCGTCTGTGACCTAGTCTGCTTCTCCCCTGGGAGCCACAACTCCCAGCTTCCTCAGAGCTCCTCGCAGCTCGAGGGCTACCACTGAACTGACTTGACACCTCCCACCTCCCTGCCTGACCCCTAGGTGGGCGGCCCTATTCCTGCTTAAGCAGCCCACTGGTGTGTCTGACAGGTGTGGTGCAAGGTGTATCTAGGATTTGTGAATGCTGATGGAGGCAATACTGCAGGATGGAGACCCAGAACCATGGGGGGTTGAATCCTGCACTAAGAGAAAGAGCGTGTAGAACCCTGTGACGAGCTGAATAGTCCAGGGCGTCATATTTTCACCTGTCCTCATTTCTCTCGGTGCCCTCATACGTGCCCACGATCACTGTAGGGGCATAAATGTGTAGGGGCATAAATGTGTAGGGACATCACACTGTGTGTGTAAGGAGTCACTGTGGGGGGAGCATAAATGTGTGGGGGCATCATACTGTGTATAGGGTCAGGACAGGAGTGCCATATTGATGGTGTCCATAAGAGGTATCAAACTGTGTGGGAATATTAAAGAGCTTCACTAGAGGCACAATTTCTATGTGGGTACACTAAGGGTATGTGCCCACGTTGCAGATTTGTGTCCAGAATATCTGCACCAAAAACTGCATGTATGTCAGGAAAAATGCTGCAGAAAAAAATATGCTTTTACCGTAGTTTTGCGTTTTTTGATGCATTTTTTAATACTTTTTTTTATGCACTGAGATAGGAAAAACGCTGGAAAACACTCTGACACAATTGATATGTCCATTCTTTGGTGCAGATTTTTTCTGCACCAAAATCTGCATAGAAAAAAATCTGCAACATGGTCATAGCACTTCAGGATTTTCATATACTTTGCTGGCATGTGTATTTCCTTACAGTGTTGATTCAAACTTGCAAGAAAAAAAAAGCATGAAAAATCGCAGCTTGGGCACACAGCCGAAAAGGTACAGGCCATATTTAGCGATGTGGTTTAACTGTAAAAAAAAATAAATTTGCTGTGGTGTGCTACAATAATGTGTCCCTTTTGTTTCAAAGTCACCCTAAGGGTACGTGCCCACGATCAGGACCCGCTGTGTCCTGGACGTGGCGGGTCCTGACCTGCGGGGTCGCGAGTCTCCTCCACAGAAAAATGTGGGAGACAGCAGCTGCTCGTGCCCATGATCAGGGTTTGGGGCGCTGCATTCTCCTCATTGTATTCTCCCTAAGGAGGACACTTGCGACTCCACAGCAAAGAATTGACATGCTTGCAACTTGGAAAGCCACACCGCAGGTCAGTTTTAACTGTGGGCCGCACATGCACAGTGAGCATGGGATTTCTACAAATCCTATCCAATGTGCTTGTACTATACATCGCAGCATTTTAGACGCAGCGAAAACACACTGCATTCAAAATGCCGGCTGCAAACACTGATCATCGGCATGTCCTCCGTAGGGAAAACACAGCCAGAAGACCGCAGCGCCCCAAACCCTGATTGTGGGCATGAGCAGCTGCGGTCTCTCACGTTCTCCTGCAGAAGAGACTCGCGGCCCCGCAGATCAGGACTCATCGCGTCCGCAACACAGCGGGTCCTGATTGTGGGCACATACCCTTAGTGTGACCCTTAAGGTATGTGTCCATGATCAGTGTTTACAGCGTTTTGGAGGCAGCGTGTTTTCGCTGCTTCCAAAATGCTGCGATGTGCAGTACAAGCACTGTGGATGGATTTCTAGAAATCCCATGCTCACTGTGACTGTGTGGCCTGCAGCAAAAAGTGGCCTGCGGGGCGGCTTTCCAAGCCGCAAGCATATCAATTCTTTGCTGCGCAGTCGCAAGCGTTCTCCGCAGGGAGAACAGAAAAGAGAGACCACAGCACCCCAAACTCTGATCGTGGGCACGGGCAGCTGCAGTCTCCTGCGGAAGAGACTCGCGGCACTGCAGGTCAGGACTGGATGTGTCCAGGACGCAGTGGATCCTGATTGTGAACACGTTCCCTTAAGAAGTATGTGTTTGTGTAAGGCAGTGTGTTAATGGCTGCACTTGAATCCTCTTAAAATCGGGATGCAAAAAAAATCCCTGACATGTACATAGTGCACTATATTTCAGTATCACTCTGAAAACACGGACATTTTCAGGAAAAAAGCGTAAACATACGCCAGCTTTGTTCATGGCTCCAGTCTATAGCCAAGCTGGGGGTTTGCCTGAATCCCATATTTTAGGACCCCTGAAAACATTGCACAAATGCTGCTGCAGTGTGAACAGGGTCTTATGCTGGACCCCTCAGAATGACGTCCCCTCTATAGCGAAGATTTTCTCTCTGGCTATTAAACATGGGGTGATTCAAGCAGGGTAACCAAACCTTTCACATCCCATATGCTGTTTTTTTTTAAAAAAAAAATAAAAATAAAAAAATTGCATACAAAATATGAAAATGGCCGCATGTACACTTCATGTGACTTTTCATTACGTTTTTTCTCTTTTAGGAGACCTGTAGATACTCTTGTTTATAAGAAATAAAACATGAGGTGATTTAGAAGAGATTTCTGACGTGTCCTGTCTGCCATTTTGCTGTTGCTGCCATATTGACTATCACGGTGCAGCCTTAGGCTTCCTTCCACAGCACTATATACGTGCATGATATAAAGATTTTCATCATCTCTGTACATTTTTATAACTCATAAGCAATTAAATAAATCTCTTAGATTCCAAGAAAAACCGAGAGGACTACAGAGGAATAGTGCGAGCGGCGCCCTTGAGAAACGAGGACACGTCACACAGTATGGGCGGGAAAATGAACCGTGTGAGACTGTGCGCGGGACAGCTGCGTCATGAGCGACCCTCAGGAATACAGCATTATGTATAATGTAGGGCGGCCGGTACAGCATTAACGATTCGGTATAGTGAAATGAACGCCATTTACACAGGAGAATGATCTGTACACGTCGCTTCTCCACAGCTCTGCTAATATGCCGGCTATAAGGAGCCTGTCAGAGCCGCGCAGCACTGAGAGCTGTGTGTGGGATTACAGCGAGCTTACACAACAGATCTAGACGCAGGCGCGGTGGCCAAGTGGTAAGGCGTCGGTCTCGTAAACCGAAGATCACGGGTTCGAACCCCGTCCGTGCCTACGACCTGACGATATTTTTATTTCCCACATAACAGTTATATTTATTATTGTGCTAATTAAAACTCGTATAATATAAGCCGGAATGTGAATGAAAGCTAATTATAGAGTTAGATTCATAGTTTTTAATGTTAAATACCTTTTTATTTAATTTTTTTTAAAAAAATACCCTACTTGTTGCATTTATGATGAGAATGGAGAAGCTGAAACACTGAAGAAATTATTTCACACTCTTTTTTCAATTTATTTTTTTTATAATAGTGCTACATTTTGCTGCTGAACAATGAAGAAAGTGATATATAAATCCACATGGCTATAAAAACTAAAATAAGTGTTGTTTCCCATAGCAACCAATCTGAGTTCATCTTTCACTAAGACCGGGGGCTACAGTATAATTGTTGTTTCCCATAGCAACAGGTCTGAGTCCATCTTTCACTAAGACTGGGACTACACGATAAGTGTTGTTTCCCATAGCAAAAGGTCTGAGTCCATCTTTCACTAAAATCGTTGCTACACGATAAGTGTTTTTTCCCTTAGCAACAGGTCTGAGTCCGTTTTTCACTATGACCGGGGCTACACGATGAGTGTTGTCTCCCATAACAACCAGTCTGAATCCATCTTTCACTAAAACCAGTCATGATCTTTCACTAAGACCAGGGCTTCAGGATATGTGTTGTTTCCTATAGCAACCGGTCTGAGTACATCTTTCACTAAGACCGGGGACTACAGTATAATTGTTGTTTCCCATAGCAACAGGTCTGAGTCCATCTTTCACTAAGATCGGGGCTACAGTATAATTGTTGTTTCCCATAGCATCAGGTCTGAGTCCATCTCTCACTAAGATCGGGACTAAATGATAAGTGTTGTTTCCCTTAGCAACAGGTCTGAGTCCGTTTTTCACTATGACCGGGGCTACACGATGAGTGTTGTCTCCCATAACAACCAGTCTGAATCCATCTTTCACTAAAACCAGTCATGAGCTTTCACTAAGACCAGGGCTTCAGGATATGTGTTGTTTCCTATAGCAACCGGTCTGAGTCCATCTTTCACTAAGACCAGGGACTACAGTATAATTGTTGTTTCCCATAGCATCAGGTCTGAGTCCATCTCTCACTAAGATCGGGACTAAATGATAAGTGTTGTTTCCCTTAGCAACAGGTCTGAGTCCGTTTTTCACTATGACCGGGGCTACACGATGAGTGTTGTCTCCCATAACAACCAGTCTGAATCCATCTTTCACTAAAACCAGGGCCTACACGATGAGTCTTGTTCTTTCACTAAGACCAGGGCTTCAGGATATGTGTTGTTTCCTATAGCAACCAGTCTGAGTCCATCTTTCACTAATACCGGGGACTACACAATAGGTGTTGTTTCCCTTAATAACAGGTCTGAGTCCATTTTTCACTAAGACCGAGAGCTACAGTATAATTGTTGTTTCCCATAGTAACAGGTCTGAGTCCATCTCTCACTAAGATCGGGGCTACATGATAAGTGTTGTTTCCCACAGCAACTGGTCTGAGTCCATCTTTCACTAAGATCAAGAGTAAATGATAAATGTTGTTTCCCATAGCAATCGGTCTGCGTCCATCTTTCACTAAGACAGGGGGCTACATTATAAGTGTTGTTTCCCATAGCAATAGGTCTGAGTCCATCTTTCACTAAAATCGTTGCTACACAATAAATGTTGTTTCCCATAGCAACCAGTCTGAGTCCATCTTTCACTAAGACCAGGGACTACTCAATACGTGTTGTTTCCGTTAGCAACAGGTCTGAGTCCATCTTTCACTAAGACCGGGGACTACACAATAGGCGTTGTTTCCCTTAATAACAGGTCTGAGTCCATTTTTCACTAAGACTGAGGGCTACACAATAAGTGTTGTTTCCCATAGGAACCGGTGTGAGTCCATTGTTCACTAAGACCGAGGGCTCCATGATGAGTGTTGTTTCCCATAGCAATTGGTTTGAGTCCATCTTTCACTAAAAGCAGGGGCTACACAATAAGTGTTGTTTCCCATAGCAACCGGTCTGAGTCCATCTTTCACTAAGACCGGGGACTACAGTATAAGTGTTGTTTCCCATAGCAACAGGTCTGAGTCCATCTTTCACTAAGACCAGGGGCTACACAATAAGTGTTGTTTCCCATAGCAACCGGTCTGAGTCCATCTTTCACTAAGACCGGGGTTACATAAGTGTTGTATCCCATTGCAACTAGTCTGAGTCCATTGTTCACTAAGACCAGGCCTACACAATGAGTGTTGTTTCCCATAGCAACTGGTCTGAGTCCATCTTTCACTAAGACCAGGACTACATGATAAGTGTTGTTTCCCACTGCAACTGGTCTGAGTCCATTGTTCATTAAGACCGGAACTACACAATGAGTGTTGTTTCCCATAGCAACCGGTCTGAGTCCATCTTTCACTAAGACGGGGGCTCCAGTATAAGTGTTGTTCCCCATAGCAACAGGTCTGAGTCCATCTTTCACTAAGACTGGGGCTACACGATAAGTGTTGTTTCCCATAGCAACCAGTCTGAGTTCATCTTTCCTAAGACCGAGGACTACACAATGAGTGTTGTCTCCCATAGCAACCAGTCTGAGTCCATCTTTCACTAAGAGTAGGGGCTTCACGTTGAGCGTTGTTTCCCATAACAACCAGTCTGAATCAATCTTTTACTAAAACCAGGGGCTACACAATGAGTGTTGTTCTTTCACTAAGACCATGGCTTCAGGATGAGTTGTTTCCTACAGCAACCAGTCTGAGTCCATCTTTGTGCCGCTGATATAACGCACCATGATAAAAGCGAATGGCAATGGTTAAGGTTACCCTACTGTGACAAGAATGTTGTAAAAAGTTGAACCCAGTCATTTTTTTGCGAATTTTTGTTGCCGTCCCATGAAGGCCGCAATATGACACCATTCACCTGTATTATGTGGCATTGTAGCAGCCAAACAGTGAACTTTTGCCGCCCGTGTGACAGTCGGCAGCCCGCCATATTCACCTATTCCCATCTCATGAGGCGATGGGATATTGATTGGATGCGCCATCACCTCACGATCATCACCAATCTCTCAATTGCCCTATTTTTGTCTGCTAAACGCACTATAACGTTAAATACAATATGAGTTAAAGGGGTTGTCCAGTGAAAAGATATTACCTATCCACTGCTGGGACCTCCATCAAGCGAGTCACACTTGCAAGGACCACATTGCACCGCCCGGACCTTCCGCCCGCTCTCTGGACAGGAGTGTGCAGCTGCTTAGAAATGCATGAAGCTGACACGCTCCTGTCCAGTGAGCGGGCGGCCGGTGCAATGTGGTCCTAGTGTGCAAGTGTGACGCCAGCCTCACGGGGATAGCCAATGCCCCACCCTACCAATCAGTGCAGGTCCCTTCACTCAGATCCACAACAATCAATACATTTTCACCTATCCGCAACTTGTTTTCACTGGAAACCCCCTTTAACCCCTTCCTCCCCTGGCAATTTTCCATTTTTCATTTTCATATATTCCTCCCCTTCCAAGAGGCATAACTTTTTCATTTTCCTATCAATATTGCCATATGATGGATTGATTTTTTGCGGAACGAGTTGCACTTTTGAATGATACCATTGATTTTACCACATATTGTACAGGAAAAAACATCCAGTGCAGTGAAATTGCAAAAAAAAAAAAAAAATGCAATTCCACAATTGTTTTTGGGTTTTACCATGTTCACTATGTGGTAAACGTGACAAGGTCGTATGATCCCCAGATTCGTCAGTACCAAACGTATAGTTTTTATACTATTTAAGTGGTGAAAAAAATCAGAAATTTGTCAAAAAAAAAAGAATAGCGCTTTTGTCTCCATTTTCCGAGACCCGTAACATTCTCATTTTTCGGGATCTGGGGCTCAGTGATGGATTATTTTTTATGTCCTGAGCTGATGTTTTAATTATACCATTTTTGGGTAGATACAATGTTTTAATCACCTGTTATTGCATTTTATTGTAAAAAAAAACCCCATAATTTTGGCATTTTTAACATTTTTTTTCCGTTACGCAGCTTACTGATTGGATTAATTTATTTTATATTTTGATAGATCAGACATTTTTGAACTCGGTGATACCAAATATGTGTAGTGTGTTTTTTAATTCTTATTTTATTTTCATTGGGGTGATTTGAACTTTTGTGGGGGTTTTTTTTTACATATTTTTAAAAACTTTTTTGTTTTTTACTTTTTATTACTTTTACTAGTCCCCTTGTAGCGAGCACTATCCATTCACTTCTGCTGTTCAGAGCAATGCTTCAGCATCCCTCCAAGGCCCCCTTCATAAGTTTGTGAAAAACATTTGTGTTTTGCACGGCCATGTTGAAGGTGCATATGGCCCATCTGTGTGCCGTGATTTTGGCACACGTGTGCTGTCCCTGTGTTATCCGTGTGCCATTCAGATAGCACACGAACAGCATGAACGTCTATATTTACCTGGCCCTGGCGCTACTGTCTCCAGCGCTGCTGCTTCCGGGTCCGTGGTGCGGTTAATATGCAATGAGCATACTGAGCGGGACCCAGAAGCAAGTGACAGCAGTGCCAAAGACAGCCGCGCTGGAGACAATTGAGTATAGAACATCATTTTATTTAAAAGACACTTGTTTTCTCCGGTATGTGTCACACTGATGTCACATGGATCACATCAGTGTGCGGTCCGTGTGACATCAGTGCTGCCAGAGAAAAACAGACTTGTCTCCTTGTGGAACACATAGACACACGGCCCTTGTGAAAACACTGATGTTTGTGCAGTCCCACTTATTTTAATGGGTCTGCGTTTGTCCGTGGCTTCATTACGTATGAAAACGTACATCATACGTACCGGAATCACTGACGTATGAAGGGGGCCTAAACAGCAGAAATGCTGATCTCCTGTGAACTCCGGCGCTCACAGGAACTACGTCGTAACAGCGACAGCAGTCATCAGTTGACCCATCAGTGTGCCGTGATTACGTCACGGGGCTGCAGATAGTGACAGGGAATGCGCAATCCCTACCGGCTCGTGTTAGATCGTGTTGTCAGGGTTTGACAGCGCAATTCAACTAGCTAACAGGCGCTTGTGGATCAGAGATCCACCTGCATCTGTTAGGCCCCTTTCACACAACATTTTTTTGCCATCAGTCACAATCCATCGAAATGTGAAAAAAACTGTTCCAGTGCTGGATCCGTTTTTTTCTCATTGACTTGTATTAGCGACGGATTGCCTCACGTTACATCCATCATACGACGGATCAGTCGACAAATGTGACGGAGACAACGTCCATAGTAACATTGACCGCGACGGATCCGTCGCCATCCGTTGTTTGTTGTAATGAAAGCCTATGGGCGCAGGATCCGTCGCATCAGTTTTACCACAATCTGTAAAGTATCCTTCGCATCAGTCACAAAACGGATTGTAACTGATGCAAAAAAACTGATGTGTGAAAGAGGCCTTAGCTACATACATTGGCTGATCAGATAAGCAGACATGTGTGGGAAATAATGTGGACTCAGCGCATGAGCTCACATCAAAGTCAGGGACATGACCAAATACGTACATGTACGTCCTTGTAGATTTGTGACTCCCTGGGCAAGCCAGGGGTCACAGGTCACAACATCACACGCACCCCACATTCCCTGCAGGTACATCAAGCTAACCAAAATCCTTGTTGCCTTCCTCCAGGGGCTGATGTCCACACCAGGGGGTGGGCCAGGCGGTTGGCTCCGCCCACCGAGGAGTTCACAGCCCTGGAGGCGGGAAAACCAGGCAGATCAGAGAGAGAGTTTGAAGTGTGAGGAGTAAACAGTGAAGTGGTAAAGGAGGACAGGAAGAGTGGCGACAGCAAAGAAACAGTTTAGAAAGCCTGAAGTTGGTCCGGGTGTGTGCCCCGGACTGTGACAGCAAGGTCAGCAGATGGCGGTGATAGTCTGCAGGGGGACTGTTTGGAGGTTGCTGGAAGGACCGCGGACGGGTGGTGACCCGGCGGTACTGGAGCAGTATACGAAGAACAGTCAGCACCAGGGCAGGGGCCTTTCGGATCCCGGCAAGGCTAGGAGTCGCCATAATTTGCCAAATCCGTCAGTGAAAGGGACCTCTGTCTCCTAACAACCAAGTCCCGATTGAAGGCAACAGCCCGACCGTGAAGGGGAGACACCGCCACCGCCAGGGCACCGGTTTCCCAGGGCCAGCGCCTGCGGGCAAAGTAGGGCTCCTTTGGCCCAGATTGAAGCCGAGGAGTGGGTAACCGGTGGGGACCCATCGCTACCAAAAGACTTTACATAGGTGCAGGGAAGAGACCGTCACTGCTAACTGCAGGGAACCGCAGCACCGTGAACCGTCCGAGGGACCCGTCCAACCAGCCGTTTGTTTACCGAGAACTGTGTCGTGTTTACTGGCTGAGTGAGTACCTCCGTGCCGTGCGGCACAGCGCTGCCCCTGCACCCCTGCACCTCCACAGGCCCCATACCCGCCTGTCCACCATACCAGCCCCATCACTGGGCCCCGGGACCACCAACACCCCTACCCACGGAGGGGCAAACCAACAACTGGCTGCTCCGTACCATCACTCCCGGGCTCCCCAAAACAGAGCAGCGGTGGTGTCCACTCAATCACCACAGCCGTGGGTGGCGTCACGGACAATAAACTATCCCAAATCCCAATCCCCTTTCACTCACGGGCGAGGAGCGCCGCTCGAGTCCCCGGGATCCGGCCCATCGCTCGAGCCACCGAGCAGCAGGCCGCAGCAGCCGCGGCAGCCGGACCCGAGCAGAGGGAGAGCGCGGCGTCCCCTCCTCCACCCACGACAGATTCACCACGCTTTTATTCCAATTTTGCAAAACAAAGTTTCTTTTATTGGGATATATAGGTAAAAACATAGCAACAAAAAGAGGAAAATATCCTCCAAAAATTAAGTATTACTTACAGCAAGATGGGCTGCAGTGTGTACATCGCCCTGGCCAAAAACTAGTACTCTAGCAGGATACAGCTAAACCCCCACTAAAGTGGAAGCGTCACAGGTGCAGGAGGAGCAAATCACACACACACCTCCATGGAATGGAGGAGGGCGATTGCTAGATGATAAAACTGCACACTAGTGGCTTGCATAGAGCGCTGTTCACACATGCAGATAACACAGTCACAAACCCGCAGCCTATTAGGTGACGCCCATACTATTAGATCAGGCGGGCTGCCAAGCCGTACCCCACCTGTGTATCATGCACGGACAGACGCTCTACAGTGCAAGGCCCAACAGAAAGGGGCCTGGCTGTATCCTGTCCAAAAAAATAAATATGAGGTTTTTGTTGGTATTTATGGCCATAAAAACGTAAGCCTACAACCCGCGTCACGGAACCTCATGCTTGTAGGTCCCTACACTAAATATATATAGCCACTAGTGTGCAGTTTTATCATCTAGCAATCGCCCTCCTCCATTCCATGGAGGTGTGTGTGTGATTTGCTCCTCCTGCACCTGTGACGCTTCCACTTTAGTGGGGGTTTAGGGCTCACTCACACTTGCGCTATTTTGACGCAAACGGAATCCGTCACTAATGTAGTACAGTTCATTTATTTACAGTGGAAGCGCGACATCATGTGGACACAAGCGGGTACTGCATGACACACACACGTGCCATAGTAACGCGCTTCCACTGTAAATAAATGAACTGTACTACATTAGTGACGGATTCCGTTTGCGTCAAAATAGCGCAAGTGTGAAACTAGCCTTAGCTGTATCCTGCTAGAGTACTAGTTTTTGGCCAGGGCGATGTACACACTGCAGCCCATCTTGCTGTAAGGATATATAGGTAAGTAGTACGGTGACCGACTTTGAGTTACAACGTTTCGGCTATATTGGTTTTGGTCACAAGTCACTGTGGTGATCATAATGCTGGCACTCCCTCGCCGTAGCTCACCAGCTCTCCTTTCTACTCACCTATATTTACCAATAAATATATGTGCGGTGAAGCTACATATATTGACAAGTGGTTAAACATAACTCGTTCATTGGCAACTCGACCTGCAAATCGAGAGCACGCAAATACCTACTAGACATGTATATCCTTGGTTGTGGAAAGGCTTAAAGGGAACCTGTCATCAGAAATTTAGCTATAAAGCTAAAAGTTCCCCCCTCTGCAGCTCCTGGGCTGCATTCTAGGAAGCTTCCTATAGTTTTTTTGGCACCTTTTATACCAAAATAAACACTTTGTAAACTGGTACCTTTTCGTATGCAAATTTCTAAAATCTTCCATGGGGGCGGGCTGCCTGGGGTCCGTTGCTGTCCTCCTGCAGATTTACGCCGCCCCCGAACGCTGAATTTCAAAAGCTCAGGACGCCGCCCCTGGGTGCCCGTGGTCCCGCGCATGCGCTGTTCCACTGTAGCGGTGCCGTGCACTGCGTGCACGTGTGACCGCTAGTGAGGCTTTGCGCGGGCACGAGGTTATGGGCAGCGCTGTGAGTGTCATCAGTAAGTGCCGCCCATAACCTCGTGACCGCACTTTCCCCTATGACTCCGGCGTTATGCGCAAGCGCTCGCTGGCCTGATGCCCGGACGTCCCCTCCTTCCCATTTATTTCCTGCTGCTGAGCAGGATGGGAAGGAGGGGACGTCCGGGCATCAGGCCAGCGAGCGCTTGTGCATAACGCTGGAGTCATAGGGGAAAGTGCGGTCACGAGGTTATGGGCGGCACTTACTGATGACACTCACAGCGCCGCCCATAACCTCGTGCCCGCGCAAAGCCTCACTAGCGGTCACACGTGCACGCAGTGCACGGCACCGCTACAGTGGAACAGCACATGCGCGGGACCACGGGCACCCAGGGGCGGCGTCCTGAGCTTTTGAAATTCAGCGTTCGGGGGCGGCGTAAATCTGCAGGAGGACAGCAACGGACCCCAGGCAGCCCGCCCCCATGGAAGATTTTAGAAATTTGCATACGAAAAGGTACCAGTTTACAATGTGTTTATTTTGGTATGAAAGGTGCCAAAAAAACTATAGGAAGCTTCCTAGAATGCAGCCCAGGAGCTGCAGAGGGGGGAACTTTTAGCTTTATAGCTAAATTTCTGATGACAGGTTCCCTTTAATTACGTTTCTAATCTAACTATCGCTGCAGCCGCAGTTAGAGTATGCCACATGCATTCACTACATTGAAAAGTACCTCGCCAGCAACTAGGGGGCACTACAGCGTTGAGGACAGCCTCACTGTTCAAAAGCCCCCATCTTTATATTGCTGTTACTTACTTGTCATGATTGTTTTGACAACCTCTCAGATTTTTTATTATTATAATTATTATTATTATTGGTTTTCAGCACAATCTCAAGCCATGGTGACTTTAGGCTATGTGCGCACGTTGCGTTCTATTCCGCAGCGTGTAAGTCACTGCATGTGCGTCTCAGAACGCAGCCGAAAAAGCTACGTTCTGAGAAGCATTTGGCAGAATGCAACGTGCGTACATTCCTGGAGAATTCATGCGTTCTGGATGCTTGCTCTGCCATAGACAGAGTGGGAAAACGCACATTTTTGACAGTGCGGTCCCACTCGGCTCTGCAGCATCCCCATAGACTTGCAGCAGAGCCGAGTGGGACCGCACTGTCAAAAAGAGCATGGCTGGCTGCGAGACAGAGCCGCGCGATCAGAATGAACTCAGATGAACTTCACCCGACTTCATTGTGATCGCGCGGCTCTGTGCGTGTGCCGCGGCTTGATTTACGGTCACACGTGAAGGACTCACCTGGGATCGCAAATCCCCTGAGTGACTGCAGTGAGCCACGCGATCAACTGTGCTTTCACTCAGGTTACTCTCAGCCACAGCTGCAGTCCTGAGAGAGGTGGCCGCGAGTAACCTCAGTGACAGCACAGCTGATCGCGCAACTCACTTCAGTTGCTGCATGGAGCTCACAGGAGCCGCTCCTGTCAGCTTCCGATGTAGCAGAGCTGAAAGTGTCGTGGGACCTTGTGTGGATTACGTCGGACCTGGAGGTGTTTTTGAGGGGTTAATAAAGTGGTGAAAGAGGGTGTTTTTTTGTCTTTCATTCCGAATAAAGGATTTGTTGGATGTGTGTGTTTATTTTCTTTAACTTACAGGTTAATCATGGAAGATATCTCGGGGAGACGCCTGCCATGATTAACCTAGGACTTAGTGGCAGCTATAGGCTGCTGCCATTAACAACTTATTACCTCGTTTGCCACTGTACCAGGGCAATTCGGGATGAGCCGGGTAGAGTCCCGGGATTGTCGCATCTAATGGATGCGGCAATTCCGGGCGGCTGCTGGCTGATATTGTTAGGCTGGGTCGCTCCCCATAATGTGGAGCCCCCCATCCTGAGAAAACCAGCCTTCAGCCGTGTGGCTTTACCCTGGTTGGTATCCAAATTGGGGGGGACCGCATGTCGTTTTTTTTAAATCATTTATTTACTTATTTTTTTACTGCTCGATATAGACACCCCCACCGGCGGCTGTGGTTGGTTGCAGTCAAACAGCTGTCACTCAGTGTGGGGGCGTGTCTGACTGCAACCAATCATAGGCGCCGGTGGGCGGGGAAAGCAGGGAATACGAGATGGATTAATGAGCGGCCGGCATTTTCAAAAGAGGAGAAGCCGCCACAGTGTGAACGCCATGCAGCGCCGCGCCGGTGATCGTGGATCGGTGAGTATGAGAGAGGGGGTGGGAGGGAGAGACCGACATGGACAGAGAGAGAGATAGAGACATAGAGAGAGAGAGACCGACCGACAGACCGACCGATAGAGAGAGACCGAAAGACCTGCCTTTGTTATGTCAAAAAAACATGTGTATCGCAACAAAAATGCAGTGCAAACGCACTGCTTAACATTTTGGCAGTGATTTTCTACAACTCATTGATTTCAATGGGTGAAGAACGCTGCCAAAACGGACAAAAGAATTGACATGGTTCTTTTCTAAACGCAGAGATTTTGTCAAATTTTTGACAATCAAAACGCTGCGTTTCAAAAAGCATTGTGCCCACAGATTTTGCATGATTCTCATAGACCTTGCTGGGGAAGCATAACACATGCATTTTGTCGATGACACAGTGCAGTTGTAAACGCAGCCAAAACGTAGAAAAAAATACAACATGCGCACGTGGTCTTATGGGTGAACGCTCTAAGGGGTACTTTGTACACTACGACATCGCAAGCCGATGCTGCGATGCCAAGCGCGATAGTCCCCGCCCCCGTCGCAGCAGCGATATCTTGTGATTGCTGCCGAGGGCGAACATTATCGCTACGGCAGCTTCAAATGCACTTACCTGCCCTGCGACGTCGCTCTGACTGGCGAGCCGCCTCCTTGCTAAGGGGGCGGGTCGTGCGGTGTCACAGCGACGTCACACGGCAGGCGGCCAATAGAAGCAGAGGGGCGGAGATGAGCGGGACGTAAACATCCCGCCCACCTGCTTCCTTCCACATAGCTGGTGGACGCAGGTAAGTCGATGTTCCTCGCTTCTACGGCTTCACACACAGCGATGTGTGCTGCCTGCTGGAACGAGGAACAACATCGTACCGTCGCTGCTGCGAAATTATGGAAATGTCGGACTCTACACCGATCATACGATAACGACGCTTTTGCGCTTGTTAATCGTATGTAAAAGGATTCACATACTGCGATGTCGACAGCGACGCCAGATTTCGATTTGACCCCACCGACATCACACCTGCGATGTCGTAGTGTGCAAAGTACCCCTTAGAATCTAAAGGCCCTGTCACACAGAGGTAAATCTGTGGCAGATCTGTCGTAGATCTGTGGTTGCAGTGAAATTGTGGACAATCAGTGCCAGGTTTGTGGCTGTGTACAAATGGAACAATATGTCCATGATTTCACTGCAACCACAGATCTGCCAAAGATTTATCTGTGTGTGTGACGGGGCCTTAAGAATGTCAAGTAAATGCATATACACCAATTCAACAGGTTTTATGGGTGGATGAAAAAAATGACTACATAGAGAACTTTTTCTTACATTCTAGAAAGATAGACAAACCCAGAGAGACCCCATAGGAATTAATCGGACCCCATTGCTTCCATAATTGATGCAACAAACAGAATTTCCGAATGAGCATGTGAACAGAGCCAAATAAAAGAGAGCAGTGAAGTCACATACCGTCTATCAGAGTAATCGTGATGTCTGTTAAGTGATGGATAAAGCAGAAGAATGGCGGGAAGGATCCGTTTCCATTAATAGATGCGTGGCACTCAATGACCACCAATCCGCAAATTGGTTGCAGATCTGAAGGCATTTAATTCCCTTTATCCAGGCAGATAGCACTTCAATGTGCACTGAAGATTTGTAATAGATTATCCAGTGCACATAGAATGCCATTAGTGGTTTAACTAGAGTCCTTTGGGTATCAGTCCAAAATTTTGATCTAAGCCCCCAGATCTCTCCCACCCCCACCAGCATTTTGCTCAGATACATGGGCCCAAGTGACATTGGCAGAGCCTTTCAAAACATGTGTTCTTACTCCGTAAATAAAAAATATGTATAGTTAAAATATAAATCTCACAGAAACGATAACATACTTTTCTAATACTAATAAATAATATTTATATAGCTATTAAAGAAAAAAATATTATCATCACATCACTACATTGTTACTAAGCAAAGGTTACTATGATCAGACTAATATCACAAGTCAGAATAATGCCACCACACCATGACCATATATTGCCACCACATAGTTTCTGACTATAACCACCTTAACGAAATAAAACCCACTGTACAAAAAACAATACCAATAACAACAACACATTCAAGTGCTAAATATTGCCACATAACAACATGATCATATACCGCCAACATATTCAGTGACGCCCAAAGAATACCACCAAACTAATCATTAAGAAAAACCACAGTACTAATACTAACATAATCACCAGTGGCTCAGGGGTGGACACAATTCCACTTGCTTTGGAGGTAGAAATAAGCCCCCTTATGGGCCCCTGTGCGGAAGCACAGGTTGCACCAATGATTTTTCCACTCCTGCAGTGACTTATGTGTGGCGCGCTGGGCAAGCCAGGCCGTCACAGGTACTGCAACAACACACCCCACGCCCCAGCTAGGCACATCGAAGTCAGACAAAAATCCTTGTTGCCTCCCTCCAGGGGCTGATGTCCACACCAGGGGGTGGAGCCAGGCAGTTGGCCCCACCCACCGAGGAGTTCACAGTCCTGGAGGCGGGAAAAGGAAGTCAGATCAGTTAGGGAGTTGGAGAGTGAAGTGGTAGTAGAGGAGACTGACCGTGTCCGGGTGCGTGGCCCGGGCACATACAGCAAGGTTGGCAGACGGTGGTGACCGTCTGCAGGCGAGGCTGATTGACGTGAACCGTAAGGACCGGGGACGGGCGGTGGCCCGCCAGTACCGGATCGGGGAGCGAAGAGAAGCCATCACCATTCGGCAGGGCCTACGGACCCCGACCAGGCTTGGAGTCGCCGTAAAACCGGTCAAATCCGTTAGCGAAGGGAACCTCCGGGGTTTCCCAGCAGTCAAGACCCGATTGAAGGCAACGGCTCAAACCGTAAAGGGAAATACAGTCACCTCCAAGGCTACAGTTCTCAGGGCCAGAGCCTGCGGGCAGAAGGGGCTCCCTCAGCATCCATCCAAGCTGGGGAGCGGGTTACCGGTGGGAAGCCACCAGAACCAAGAACTTAACACAGATGCAGGGAAAGGCAGTCACCGCCATCCTACCGGGAGAAGAACCACCGCAGCCGTCTGTGGGACCCGTCCATCCAGCCGTTTGTTTTACCGGGGACTTTGTATTCATCATTGGCTGAGTGAGTACCACCGTGCCGTGCGGCACCGCGCTGCCCCCGCGACCCTGCACCTCACCAGGCCCCAGGCTCAGACTGACAGGCGGAAGGGGCGGGACTTCTCCCGGTGAGCTGGCCAGTGGAGGGGTGGGGGGGCCGCCCGCCTCTCCCGCACTGCCTGCTGTTTAAAATTATTTAAACGTAAATACATTTGATCAGTGATAGCGCCGGGACTTGGACTCGGACGTGCAGCTGCGTGATGATTTCAGCACTTTCACGTGATCACCGTGCTGCTGTCGCCATAGAGACACATCGGGCAGCTCGCTCCATGGAGGAGCCGAAGATGAAAGGAGTAATCATTGTGGATGGGTGAGGAGGGGATTAAGGCACATAATGGGGGAATGTTTGTGAAAGGCACACAGCTTTGCAAGAGGCAGTGGGGGGAGTACTTTATCCAGAGGGGGGCAGTCTGTGTATGGCAGTGTGTGTGTGTGGGGAAAGGCGCAAAATTTTGGAGAGGGGCAGTAAGTGGGGGTATATTATATAGAGAGACTGTGTGTAGGGGGTATATTATATAGAGAGGCTGTGTGTGGGCTGGTATATTATATAGAGAGGCTGTGTGTGGGGGGTATATTATATAGAGAGGCTGTGTGTGGGCTGGTATATTATATAGAGAGGCTGTGTGTGTGGGGTATATTATATAGAGAGGCTGTGTGTGTGGGGTATATTATATAGAGAGGCTGTGTGCGGGGGGTATATTATATAGAGAGGCTGTGTGTGGGCTGGTATATTATATAGAGAGGCAGTGTGTGGGCTGGTATTTAATATAGAGAGGCTGTATGTGGGGGGTATATTATATAGAGAGGCTGTGTGTGGGCTGGTATATTAAATAGAGAGGCTGTGTGTGGGGGGTATATTATATAGAGAGGCTGTGTGCGGGGGGGTATATTATATAGAGAGGCTGTGTGTGAGCTGGTATATTATATAGAGAGGCTGTGTGTGTGGGGTATATTATATACAGAGGCTGTGTGTGGGCTGGTATATTATATAGAGAGGCTGTATGTGGGCTGGTATTTAATATAGAGAGGCTGTATGTGGGGGGTATATTATATAGAGAGGCTGTGTGTGGGGGCTATATTATATAGACAGGCTGTGTGGGCTGGTATATTATATAGAGAGGCTGTGTGCGGGGGGTATATTATATAGAGAGGCTATGTGTGGGGGGTATATTATATAGAGAGGCTGTGTGTGGGCTGGTATATTATATAGAGAGGCTGTGTGTGGGGGGTATATTATATAGACAGGCTGTGTGTGTGGGCTGGTATATTATATAGAGAGGCTGTGTGCGGGGGGTATATTATATAGAGAGGCTGTGTGTGGGGGGTATATTATATAGAAAGGCTGTGTGTGGGCTGGTATATTATATAGAGAGGCTGTGTGTGGGCTGGTATATTATATAGAGAGGCTGTGTGTGGGGGGTATATTATATAGAGAGGCTGTGTGTGGGGGGTATATTATATAGAGAGGCTGTGTGTGGGCTGGTATATTATATAGAGAGGCTGTGTGTGGGCTATTTTCCCATTGATTTTGTCACATATTCTTTATTGCGCTTTCAATAAAAGCGCAATAAGTGGTTTCAGTGGTTTTGGAAACCTGAAGTGATTAAAACATTTTCAAAAGCCTGATCCTGTGCACAGTAATACATGCATATGGTCATTTGAGTATTTTTCATAGTAGTTTCCATGGTGGGATCTGCTCCCAAAAATGTCATTGCACATTCCCTAAGTGGTATGTGTCCGAAATTATCACCAGTCAAAACTACAGCTTCCCTGATCCCCTATCTGTAGAATAGGTTATCAGTATTAGTTCAGGGGGATCTGATTTTGTATCCCTGCCCATCAGCTATGTGACCGCAGCATTATATGGAGACCAGCATCCTCTTCATTATCTGCGAGACCCAGCTCTGTAGGGAAAATAGCGGCTTCACCAGGTCCTGCTACTAAGAGCAATAAATAGGCCTGAGCTGTAATACTGGACGCAGGCATGACTACATGTTATATGCTCGTGTTACACAATCTACAAGTGCACAAAGATATTACACATTCACCACGCGAAACGTGGGCCTGTGCACCCCCAAATGCCAGGGCTGAATTTTAGTCCCAGTCCGGCCCTGCCAGGCCCCGTAACCCACCTGCCATCCCTCCCTCACCGGGCCCCGGGACAACCAACCCCCCTACCCACAGAGGGGAAGAACAACATCCAAGCTGCTCCCTGTCATCGCTCCCGGGATCCCCGTCCAGAGCAGCGGTGGTGTCACAACCTCACCACGACCGTGGGTGGCATCACGGACAATAAATCCCCAAAACCATTCCCCCTTTCACTCACGGGCGAGGAGCGCCGCTCGAGTCCCCGGATCCGGCCCACCGCTCGAGCCACCGAGCAGCAAGCGAAGCAGCAGCAGTGCCGGACCCGAACAGTGGGTGAGCGCAGTGCCCTCCCCGCCCGCGACATATGCACAGTAGCTCTGTAGATAATATATAGTGTATATGTACAGGTACTACAGTGATCACAGTGAGTGTTATATACAGGAACTCTACAAATAGTATATTGATCAATTGATAGTATATAATGTAATAGCAGAGGTAATATAGTGATCAGCAGTGACATTATAAACAGGAGCTCTGTATATAGTGTATAGTGTACAGGTAATACAGTAACGAGAAGTGACAAACACAGGAGCTCTGTATTTACTGTCAGTGTACAGGTATTATATTTATCAGCAGTGGCATTATACAAAAAAGCTCTTTATATAGAGTAGGTATATAGGTAATACAGTGATCACAGTGACATTACACAAAGCAGCTATATGTATAGTATAAATATGCAGGTAATACAGTGATAACGAGCAATGTAGATAGTATACAGTGTAAAGGCCCTGTCACACACAGAGATAAATCTGCGAAAGATCTGTGGTTGCAGTGAAATTGTGGACAATCAGTTCCAGGTTTGTGGCTGTGTACAAATGGAACAATATGTCCATGATTTCACTGCAACCACAGATCTGCCAAAGATTTATCTCTGTGTGTGACAGGGCCTTATGTGTACAGGTAATACAGTGATCACCAGTGACATTATACACAGGAGCTTTGTATACACTAGATTGTGTAGTGTAAGGGCGGCTTTGCACGTTGCGACATCGCACGAGCGATGTCGGTGGGGTCAAATCGAAAGTGACGCACATCCGGCGTCACTTTCGACATCGTACTGTGTAAATGCTAGATGATACGATGAACGAGCGCAAAAACGTTATCGTATCATCGTTGCATTCACCGACATTTCCATAATGCCGGTGCCGCGACAGGTACGATGTTGTTCCTCGTTCCTGCGGCAGCACACATCGCTGTGTGTGAAGCCGCAGGAGCGAGGAACATCTCCTTACCTGCCGCCGGCGGCTATGCGGAAGGACAGAGGTGGGCGGGATGTTTACATCCTGCTCATCTCCGCCCCTCCGCCGCTATTGGCCGCCTGCCGTGTGACGTCGCTATGACGCCGCACGACCCGCCCCCTTAGGAAGGAGGCGGGTCGCCGGCCAGAGCAGCGGTCGTAGGGCAGGTGAGTGCATGTGAAGCTGGCGTAGCGATAATTTTCGCTACGCCAGCTATCACACGATATCGTACCTGCGACGGGGGCGGGGCCTATCGCGTGCGACATCGCAGCATCGGCTTGCGATGTCGCAACGTGCAAAGCCCGCCTTAGTGTACTAGTAATGCAGTGATGACGGGTATATAAATACAGAAGCTCTGTAAATGGTGTATAGTGTAAGTGTAAAGGTAAATGTGTCGCCCCCACTTTGGTAGCAGCCGGGCTGCTCGGATCCGGACGCGTAGTGTGTCTTGAGGGATACTCCGGATCCGGGGCTCACGCAGACACTTCAAATGAAAAGGACGTGTTTGTACGGGATTTGCCGTATTCAGTCTGTGACGCCACCCACGGTGTGTGGTGAAGTGGGACACCACCGCTGCGGTTGTGGAGCACCCGGGGGCGAAGGGATGGCAGCTGGATGTTAACCCCTCCGTGGGTAGGGATGGTTGCCCCGGGGCCCGGTGACTCGGTGCAGGGGACAGTGATGGCAGGTGCCAGCACGCCTGGTCGAACCAGGGAATCTCAGTCTACTCACGCTTAAAGAAATCAGACAAGTCCAATGGTTAACCAAGGTACTCTGGTCCCCCACCCGGGATGATGGTCCGGTCACATTCCTCTGCACTGTGTTTGTAAGGTGGACTTCCCAGTGTGAAACACAGGAGTCCGCTCCCGGTACTTTGGTCGGGAGCTGTGCCCGCTGACGCTGACCCGTGGGATCTCCTGGGCCCTGGTGGATGCCCTATCCCTCTCTGTGGGTGGTTGTCTGCTTTTGGGACTTTGGTTGGGACAGGACCTATAATCCTGGACTCAATTGGTTAATTAGCTAGGTCGTTGGTTCCGGTCCTGACTTCAGGGTCCAAGTACCCCCTCTGTGCACGGTTTCCGGGTCGGGTCTCTGGTGTCGGTACCGGCGGGCTCCAACCCTGCCCCTGTCCACCTCGGATCTCCGGCTGCCGTCTTCCCGTCTCCTGTCAGACACGGACCACCGTCTGCCACCTAGCCAATACGCCGGTGCTCCAACCCCGATGCCACTGAACTTGAGCTAAGCCTGTCTCCTGCTGCTCCTCTCCTCCTCCACTCAACACTCCTACTTCCACTTCACTGAACTTGACTTAACTGACTGTTTTTCCCTCCCCGGGTTCTCTAGACCCCTAGGTGGGCGTTCTCCATCCGCCTTGTCCCACCCACTGGTGTGCCTTTCCTACCCATTGGGGGGGGTGACTAGGATTTGGTTGGCAAGGTTTAACCCTGTGAGGGAAGGTGTTGTGCGGGGGCCTAAACTGTGTGACCGCCTGGTGGCGCCAGGGCGTCACATAAATACAGTAATTACCTGTGAAATTATACACAGGAGTTCTATATACAGTATACTGTGTATAGCGTAAGTGTACCAGTATCACAGAGATGACAAGTATATAAACATAGAAGCTCTGTAGAAAGTATATAGTGTATAGCGTAAGTGTTCAGGTAAATATAGTGATCACGTGTGACATTAATACAGAGTCATACTCTATATAGCATATAGTGTATACTGTAAGTATACATGTAAATCAAGTGACTTACCAATGACGTCTCCAAATTATGCTTTCGATTTTCCTCTTCATCAGGTGCAGACCATGATGAATTCTTTCAATCTTTCTTGTTTTCTTTGCATGAAATGAGTTGAGATTTTAATTGTAGACATTTTAGGGTACGTATGTGTTAGGGCCAGGTGGACGGGCAGACCCAGGAGGTGGATCCACTGGGCCGAACTCCTTGATGATGGTAAGGGGTCCGGTAGCTGGAGCACTACAGGTAGCAGGACAGTCCGTGCACAAGATTAGAATGGAGAAGTCCCTGGGACCACGGAGTCACTGATGGTAGTCCGGGTGACGGAGCTCAGGTTCGGAAGCCGAGATGTTGTCAGGCGGAGTCCGGAACCGATGGAGCGAGATGACGGGTCACCGCAGGGATCAGAGATGGAACGGACTGTCAGGATGGCAGATAGGCAGCGTTCGGGGTTCGGGATTCGGCAGGACCGGATGGCGAAGCAGGATCGGCTCTAGAAGAGAGAGAGGTGAGTATCTCACAGGAACACAAGGAGACCTGACTCCTAGCTTGGGAAACACGAAGAACAAGCCCCGCCCACTTGGACACTAAACCCCTTTATGCCCTGTACCTGTGTGCTTCATTTCCTGTCAGTGGACGCTGGCCCTTTAAGAAAGGGTCAATGACCGCGCGCGCGCCCTAATGCGCATGCGCGAGTCCCGGGTGCCAGAAGCCAGAGCAGGGAGCGGTGAGGAGGAAGCAGCAGAGCCGGGCTGGGGCTGAGTAGCCGACGGGCGCCGGGAGCGGGGACCAGGACGCCTGGGAAGCGCAGGCAATGGAGGCTGGAGACCGGGGAGCGGCGGAGACCGGACAGAAGAACCGGGGAGCGTGGCAGGTGAGCCGGGGAGCAGGGCAGGGGACCCGGGGAGCGTGACAGTACCCCCCCCACGCCCCCCTCCCCGCAAGCGGGACAGGAAGGCACGGATCAGAGGAGTACCCACATTCTCCCGGGGCTCCCAGGACCTATCCTCAGGACCATACCCTGCCCAGTCCACCAGGAAGAACTGTCGACCCCGTACGGTTTTCATGGCCACGATATCCCTTACCGCATAGATGTCGTCATCGGCAATAGGAGGAGGAGCCGAACTGGCAGCAGCGGAGAAGGGACCAAGGACAACCGGCTTGAGCAGGGAGACATGGAAGGAGTTGGGTATCCTCATCGTGGCCGGGAGCTGTAGTTTGTAGGAGACCTCATTGATCTTGCTGAGGACTTTAAACGGCCCGATGTAGCGAGGTCCCAGCTTGTAGGATGGTAGCTTCAATCGGACGTATTTGGAAGCAAGCCAGACGAGATCTCCTGGAGAGAAACACGGAGGGTCCAGACGCCTCTTGTCTGCGTGTCTCTTCATCCGCAGGGAAGCACGTCCAAGGGACGCCTTAACAGAGTCCCAAATGGTTGTAAAGTCACGGGCTACAGCATCAGCAGCAGGAACATCCGAGGAAGAGGATACAGGCAATGGGACGGAAGGCTGAAGTCCATAAACGACATGGAAGGGAGAGCTGGAGGAGGACTCACTGACGTGGTGGTTATGGGAGAATTCAGCCCAAGGAAGAAGCGTGGACCAGTCGTCATGATGGGCGTTGACGTAGTGACGTAAGAAGGAGGTCAAGATCTGGTTGACCCGTTCCACTTGGCCGTTCGACTGAGGATGGTAGGCTGAAGAAAAGTCCAGAGTCACTCCCAAATGTTTGCAGAGAGCCCTCCAGAAGCGGGAGGTGAACTGAGTTTCTCTGTCGGACACAATGTGTGATGGAAAGCCATGCAAGCGGAAGATGTGCTGTATGTAAGCGTCAGCGAGTTCCTGGGCAGAGGGCAGTCCAGCCATAGGGACGAAATGAGCCATTTTAGAGAACCGATCCACCACGACCCATATGACTGTGTGTCCGGAGGACAATGGCAAGTCCGTAATAAAGTCCATCGCAATGTGTTGCCACGGAACTGAGGGTATAGGCAGAGGCAGAAGACGGCCAAATGGCAGGTGTTTGGGCGTCTTGTTCCTGGCACAAGAGGAGCAGGCTGAGACAAAAGAAGCGATGTCCGTGCGAAGGGATGGCCACCAGTAATGACGTACAATCGTACTCCATGTTCTCTTCTGACCAGCATGACCGGCTATTTTCGAGGCATGACCCCAGTGTAACACTTTTTGCCTGTCAGTCTCAGAGACATAGGTCTTCCCGGGCGGTATCTGGGCCAGGGTGACAGGGGCCACCGGAATGATCTTACTAGGACAGATGATGGGTTGGGATGTCTCCTCCTCCTGCTCCATGGGCATGAAAGACCTGGACAAGGCGTCAGCGCGTACATTCTTGTCCGCGGGTCGGAAATGGAGCTGGAAATCGAATCTGGCAAAGAACAAGGACCACCTGGCTTGCCGTGGGTTCAGTCGCTGAGCAGACCGCAGGTATTCCAGGTTCTTGTGGTCCGTGTAAATAATAACGGGGTACACTGCTCCTTCCAGAAGGTAGCGCCATTCCTCCAGAGCCAGTTTGACTGCCAATAGCTCTCGGTCACCGATGGTGTAGTTGCGTTCAGGCGCTGAGAAGCTCTTGGAGAAGAAACCGCAAGTCACCATCTTCCCGGAGGAGGACTTCTGCATGAGCACTGCTCCGGCTCCCGAGGAGGAGGCATCCACCTCCAAGGTGAACTGTCGGTTTAACTCCGGACGGTGGAGCACAGGAGAGGAGGCAAATGCCCGCTTTAGAGAGCCAAACGCGGCGTCGGCCGCAGGTGACCAGTCCTTTGGATTAGCCCCCTTCTTGGTCAAGGCGGAGAGAGGAGCAGTCAGAGCAGAGAAGTGAGGGATGAACTGGCGGTAATAGTTGGCGAATCCCAGAAAGCGTTGGATTGCCTTTAGTCCAGAAGGAGGAGGCCAGTTGAGAATGGAGGCGACCTTCTTTGGATCCATCTGCAGTCCGGTATCGGAGATGATGTAACCCAGGAAGGGAAGAGAAGACTGCTCGAAGACACACTTCTCGTACTTGGCGTACAGACGATTCTTTCTCAGTCTTTGTAGTACCAGCTGCACATTCTCTCTGTGGGTCTGGAGGTCCGGAGAGAAGACAAGGATGTCATCCAGATACACCACCACACAGACGTAGAGAAGATCCCGGAACACGTCGTTCACCAATTCTTGAAAGACTGCTGGTGCGTTACACAGGCCGAAGGGCATCACACAGTATTCATAGTGCCCATCGCGAGTATTGAACGCGGTCTTCCATTCGTCCCCAGAGCGGATGCGGACCAGGTTGTAGGCACCCCGAAGATCCAACTTGGTGAACACACGAGCTCCTCTAAGCCGATCAAACAATTCGGGGATGAGCGGCAGGGGGTACTTGTTTTTCACGGTGATTTGGTTCAATCCCCGGTAGTCTATGCATGGGCGTAAGTCGCCTTCTTTCTTCTTGACGAAGAAGAAGCCTGCTCCAGCAGGAGAGGAGGATCTCCGAATGAATCCCCTTGCCAGGCTCTCTGTGATGTAAGTAGACATGGCCCTTGTTTCGGCTGGAGACAGTGGATATATCCGTCCTCGAGGTGGTGTAGTTCCCGGGAGCAGGTCGATGGCACAATCGTAAGGACGATGTGGCGGAAGTACCTCAGATTCCTTTTTGTCAAAGACGTCCGCGAAGGACCAATAGGCCGAGGGCAGTCCCTGTAGGGACTCTGGAACCGGAGGTCGTCGGATGGGTTGTATGGTCTTCAAACAGTTCTCATGGCAAGAAGAGCCCCATAGGGTGATTTCACCAGTGCCCCAGCTGACTGATGGTTCGTGTGTCCGTAACCAGGGAAGTCCCAGCAGGATTTGATGGGACATGTGTGGAAGGACGTAGAGAGCGATGTTCTCGGTGTGCAGGGCACCGATACGCAGTTCGACCGGCCTGGTGATCCAGGAGATGGTGTCAGAGAGGGGTCTCCCATCCACAGAGGCAATCACGAGGGGTTTTTCGAGTGGAGTAACAGGCACCTGGTACTTGTCCACCGTGGCCTGCTGGATGAAATTGCCTGCTGCCCCAGAATCGAGGTATGCCTCAGCCGTGAACCGCGTCTCTCCCGTTGTCACTTGCACTGTCCACGTAACCGGGTCTGAGAGAGTCCCAGCACCTAGGGTGGCCTCTCCTACCAACCCTAGGCTTTGGAGTTTCCCGGCCTCTCTGGACAGGAGCGTAGCAGGTGTGTGCCCTCTCCGCAGTAGAAGCAGAGGCCCTTGGCGAGCCGCTCTGCTCGGCGTTGTTCAGACTGCCGCACACGGTCGATCTGCATGGGCTCGTGGACGGAGACACCAGATGCCGTTGACTGCAGTACGGCGGGCTTCTGCGGAGGAGAGGAATGCCGTACCGGACGTCTCTCACGGGACACCTCTTTGGATTGCTCCTGAAAGCGAATGTCCACTCGAGTCGCTAGGGTAATCAGGGCATCCAGGGTGGACGGTACGTCACGACCAGCCAGCTCATCTTTAATTCGACCCGAGAGTCCTTCCCAGAAAGCGGCGGTTAGAGCCTCGTTGTTCCACCCGAGTTCCGAAGCCAAGGTGCGAAAACGGATGGCGTATTGACCCACCGTCAGAGTCCCCTGACGTAACCGGAGAAGAGATGAGGCAGACGCGGAGGCGCGTCCGGGCTCGTTAAAGGTGCCACGAAATGCCTGCAGGAACTCCTGGATGTTCGTGGTCACAGGATCCTCCCTTTCCCACAAGGGGTTCATCCACGCCAGTGCCTCACCCTCTAGATGGGACATGATGAAGGCGACCTTGGCTTGGTCGGAGGCAAACAAATGCGGCAATTGCGTGAAATGGAGGGAGCATTGGTTTATGAATCCCCTGCAGGTCTTGGGATCTCCGGCGTACCGGGGTGGTGAGGCCAAACGAAGTCTGGAAGCATCCGAAGAGGCTGCCACGGGAGCTGGAGCCGTGGATTGTCTAGTGGAAGCCCGAGATGCTGAAGATGTAACTGACGCTTGTAGCGTGTTCAAGCGGGCGTCCACAGAAGACATGAATTGCAGCATCCTCCTGCAAGGCTGCTAGTGCTGCAGCGGGATCCATGGCCTGTTCTTACTGTTAGGGCCAGGTGGACGGGCAGACCCAGGAGGTGGATCCACTGGGCCGAACTCCTTGATGATGGTAAGGGGTCCGGTAGCTGGAGCACTACAGGTAGCAGGACAGTCCGTGCACAAGATTAGAATGGAGAAGTCCCTGGGACCACGGAGTCACTGATGGTAGTCCGGGTGACGGAGCTCAGGTTCGGAAGCCGAGATGTTGTCAGGCGGAGTCCGGAACCGATGGAGCGAGATGACGGGTCACCGCAGGGATCAGAGATGGAACGGACTGTCAGGATGGCAGATAGGCAGCGTTCGGGGTTCGGGATTCGGCAGGACCGGATGGCGAAGCAGGATCGGCTCTAGAAGAGAGAGAGGTGAGTATCTCACAGGAACACAAGGAGACCTGACTCCTAGCTTGGGAAACACGAAGAACAAGCCCCGCCCACTTGGACACTAAACCCCTTTATACCCTGTACCTGTGTGCTTCATTTCCTGTCAGTGGACGCTGGCCCTTTAAGAAAGGGTCAATGACCGCGCGCGCGCCCTAATGCGCATGCGCGAGTCCCGGGTGCCAGAAGCCAGAGCAGGGAGCGGTGAGGAGGAAGCAGCAGAGCCGGGCTGGGGCTGAGTAGCCGACGGGCGCCGGGAGCGGGGACCAGGACGCCTGGGAAGCGCAGGCAATGGAGGCTGGAGACCGGGGAGCGGCGGAGACCGGACAGAAGAACCGGGGAGCGTGGCAGGTGAGCTGGGGAGCAGGGCAGGGGACCCGGGGAGCGTGACAGTATGACTTTTTCATCATTTTTATTTTATTTGCTGAGAGGTTAGGAAAGCAAAAAAACAGGAATTCTGATAATTTCTTATTTCTATTTTATTTGCTGTGTTGGTTAGATAATGATATAATGATATAATGTGTGGTTTAATATTCATAACCTCAGAATGGACATTATTTTTTCACATTTGTAACTGTATTTCTTTTAAAATTCTGCTTGATTTTGGAAATCAGTAATTTACTTAATTTTATTTTATTTTTCATTCTATTACTTTCTTGTATCTTGAATTATATAAAATTAACAAAGCAAATCTCAATTATCATTGGGATTTTATATTGTGTACATACATGTAGGATAGTAGCATCAAATAATAATTGGCTTTTTATTTATATTCCTCATTCCACAAAGCTCTACATACAAGTACATCACTTTGTATACGTAACTGTTGGTTTTTCCTTTTTACTTTATGTCTATTCCTGATTCGCCTTTCCGTAATTCCTCCCTTATTCCTTGTATTTCTAGTATTAAAATTTGTAAAATGTTTATAAAAAGTTGCAAATAAACTTTGTATGAAATGTGCATAGCTGTTATCTCAATTCCTACTGTGACAACAGAAATGAACAAGGGAGGGCAGCAAAAGCACATTTGGTGTGAATAGACTGCAGTTTCTCCGCACACATGTTATAAAGCAGAAGGCAAAGGAACCATAAACATTCATTCTGTCTTTAGTGGGTACCTATATAGCTAAGCAAACATCAAAATTATAAAACTTTTTGGGAGTAAATAAGTAAAAAAAAAACAAAACAGAATATTCCTGATTTGACATTATATTCAACCACTGCTTTTATCATTAGGCTATGTGCGCACGTTGCGTAAATACATGCAGTTACGCTGCGCTTTGTAGCGCAGCGTAACTGCATGCGTCCTGCATCCCCTGCACAGTCTATGGAGATTGTGCAGGGGCCGTGCGCACGTGGCGTTTTAGAGCGCAGCGCTTCGGCTACTGCCGAAGCGCTGCGTAAAAAGAAGTGACATGTCACTTCTTCCGTGCGCTTTGCCGGCAGCTCCTGCTCTGTCTATGGGAGAAGCTGCAGGCAGAGCGCATGGAATCGGCTTCACTACGCACATTTCTGCAGCGTTTTAAAGCGCACATGTGCTCTTCAGATCGCTGCAGAAATTTCTGCAGTGAACTGTACGCAACGTGCGCACATAGCCTTAGTCGGATTTGTTCACTGAGTGACAACCAACTAGGGGCTATGATATATCCCCTGCGATTACCACCCATCTTTTCTAAGGGTCCCGTTACACGTAGCGACATTCCAGCGATCCCGACAACGATACGACCTGGTCAGGATCTCTGGTACGTCGCTAAATGGTCGCTAGTGAACTGGCAAACAGGCAGACCTAATTAACGACGCAGCAACGATACGGCGATGCATATAACGACCTTGGCGGTCGTTAGGACCCTGTCACACAAGCAGCTATTCTGACGACTCAGACCTTGATACAGGCATAGTGTTTCCACCCAGGCGTGCCAACAAGGTCGCTGGTCGTTGTTATGGCCTTAAACACAGCTATGCATGCTGCCCAGCGGGACACCAACGATCAAAAAAAGAATCAGGACATTCAGTTACAATCGCCGATATCGCAGCTGGGGGCAGTCGCTGCTGTGTCTCATACGTAGCAAGATCGCTAGCGAGGTCGCTGTTACGTCACAAAAACCTGTGACGTTTCAGCGATCTCGCTAACGACATCGCTATGTGTAATGGGGGCTTAAAGCACTGAAATGAATAAAGTTTAGTAATTCAACAGTATCACAGCATGACTAGATAGATTTGCACTAGACAAAGGAGAAAGCTAAAGGGATTAATCAAGCCAAAAGCTCCCCTTACACCTCCCTGGCTTCTTTGGATTAGCTGATAAACCAACCATTCCATTCTCTTCGACACATCTCTTACATATTTTATTTGATTTTATTCAATAGAGAAATTTGCAAAATTAGATTTTCAGTTTTTTCTCTGCCCAACTTGGCTTCTGAAACTTTAACTTCAAAAACATATTTTACTTTTATTATATAATATGTCAGATACTATATTGTATACAAAATGCACACAGAGTTACACACAATGAAAGATATATGATTTTCAGCTCTGGATCTAGTTTGATCTGTACTTTACATCCGATATGTTAATGCATACAGTGTGTCCACCCATATCCTGTCCACCGCCATTAACTTGAGAACGGCGGCAGCTATAGGCATAGAAGTGGTATAGGTATAGTAAAGTAGCCCTGTGCTACGCAATGAAACCACCTATAACGCCACCTGGTAGAAAACAACGGAGTTAGCATTTTTATCTCGAAAACGGAATGAGATAGAGAAAAAATTGAATTGAAAGGGCATCATCAATTCAATACGAATCTACACCTTGCATACAGAAATGCTAAGATATGAAACCCATGACCTCCCTCCCCAAAACATTGAATGCTGGTCACGCATATGGCGCTCATTTAACTTTGATGCTCAAAGTGGCCACTGTCAGCTGCAATGCACATCTGGACTCTGGACAGCATACTGTATCTTGCTGCACGTTGTGCAATATGGTAGGTGACACGTTTGTACAAGCATCTGTGATACATTGTCGTATGTCCTGCAATGTTGGGGGAGGGGTCGCATACACTTGCTGTTTGATGTGACCTCACAGAAAGAAGTCCAATGGGGTCAGGTCAGGTGAGCGTGGAGGCCACTCCACACAGCCACCATACCCAATGACTTGTAGGAAGGTCTCCATGAGGTATCGCTTCACGTCCACAGCCTTGTGAGTTTTACACATTCTAATCATAGCTTTTCTGTATGCAAGGTGTCGATTCGTATTGAATTGATGATACCTTACAACTGTGCATTTCACTTTTTTTCTCTATCTCGTTCTCTTTTCGAGAAAAAAATGCTAACTCCGTTGTTTTCCACCAGGTGGCGCTATAGGTGGTTCCATTGCATAGCACATGGCTACTTTACTATACCTAGACACCACTTCTATGCCTATAGCTGCCGCCGTTGTCAAGTTAATGGCGGTGGACAGGATTTTGGTGGACACACTGTATAGATAGCACAGTCCCTATTTGCATACAGCATGGTGTGTGAGGCTCTCTGTAGCTCAGTAACCCAGGTTACTATGGCAAGCGATCGGGTCCCTGTGATCACATTACAGGGACCCAATCGCCAGGGAGAGGTAAGCGATTCCTGTCCCTGCCTTCTGAATGCTGTAAATGAACTGATCACAGCATTCAGGGGGTTAAACTGCCAGAAGCGGCACAGGCACTGCTCCGGGCAGTGAAAGCCGGTTCCCGGCTGTAACATCAGCCGAAGACCCGGAGGCGATCGTGGGGGTACAGGGGTTTTAGCTGCTTTCTACCTGGCAAAACTTGCTTCTATGTGTGCAGAAAAGGCGCACACAAAAAAGCAACGTGGGCACATAGCCTTAACTCTGTCCAAGAATTCTATCCTTCATAGCTTTCATAGATAATACAGTGTTCACAGCTTACATTTTCATTTTGCAGGGGCTATACATTTTCTTACTATTACATGGCAAACATAGGCAAGTTGGTTTTCTTTAGAATAGTAGTGGACAATTCATTTTCCCTAGGTGCAATGTGAGTTACTATTACGAAGGTCTGAATCGTCAATATAATTATTAATATTAATTTTATCACTTAATATTTGGAAGAATTAAGTATGTTGTTGACTAGTTGATGCTGGTAATATATGTTACAATGGGGCATATTGTAACGTTTATTCTTACCTGCAGCAGTTAAGTAAAACCAAATAATTTACTGTTTTTATAGTTTATAAAAAAGGAAATAATATTGCTCCTTTTATTCAGCCCTAAAGCCTGCTTTACACGTTGCAATTTTGCATACGAAATCGTATGCGATTTGCAACGCCCCCATCGTATGTGTGGCACGTTCAATTTGTTGAACATGCCGCATAAACGATTAACCCCCGTCACACGTACTTACCTTCCATACGACCTCGATGTGGGCGGCGAACGTCCACTTCCTGGAGTGGGAGGGACGTTCGGCGTCACATCGAGGTCCCGCGGCAGCCGGCCAATAGAAGCGGAGGGGCAGAGCTGAGCTGGATGTAAACATCCCGCCCACCTCCTTCCTTCCGCATTGTGGGCCGGGAGCCACAGGATGCTGGTAAGATCTGTTCATTGTTCCCAGGGTGTCACACACTGCGATGTGTGCTGCCCCGGGTACGATGAACAATCTGGCGTGCAATTCTAGAGAAAGGTACGATGTGTATGCGATGAACATTTTACCGTTCAATCACAATCGCACGTACCTGTCACACACTGCAATGTACCTTACGATGCCGGATGTGCGTCAGTTACGACGTGACCCCGCCGACACATTGTAACATACATTGCAGCGTGTAAAGCGGGCTTAAGACTAATAAACATAGATGGACCTTGACAAGAAGTCCCCCATCTACAGTAGTTCCCCGTACATCAACGCCCCAACACAGTATGAGGCCCCACAGCCTCCCACACAATGTGATGTCCCCACACAGTATGATGACCCTCAGAGACCCTTAAACAGTATCATCGCCAACAGCTGTCCACACAATATGAAGGCCCACACAACCATCCTACACAAAGCATGATGGCCTCCTCAGATTTCCCCCACAAACACTGACTGACAATAAAAAAAGAACAAAAAAATGACTTGTTACTTAGCACAGTTACCCCGATGTGCGGCTCTGGTCTGTTGAGCTTGTGGACTAAGGCGATCTAGGGATGTCATCGTGCCTGCTGTGCTGAGACTCAGAAAGGCTACAGGGTGGCCTCTTCCACAATTGTATTTTACAGTATCTGCCTCTTGAAGCTGAAAATACAATAATAAAATAGAGATGTCAGGCGATCGCAATGACTTGTGGCACTGGGAAATGCGTCCTAAATGTGTTTACCCAGCATTTTGACTGTTCTAAGTGGTGGGGGTGGTTTTGGTTGTAGTTGCCATTTTATATTTTCCATTTTTGGTCTAATAAACTATTAGATTTTAGCAGAATCTCCTGCTGCTGGAATTGTGTCTTCATAAGCATTGCAATAGATTATACCTATCAGTGTGTCACTGACAGAACGCCTCCTAGACCATGCTCCTGGTATGGTCTAAAAGGCTTGCCATAGCTGGCAGACCCGGGCGGTTGTCATTTGACCCTGAGTTGCCATGGCAACTATCGGGCCCTTGTGATAGCGTTGCGGGAATCACGATCGGGTGAAAGAGGGAGCGCACACCCTCTCCCAGCCCCTAAATGCAGTGATCACTATTGATCATGGCATTTAGGGGGTTGGAAAACCAGAGATGGTGCAGGCACCTTCCCTTCTTGGCGGCGGTCGTGCGGGCACAGCGTCTGTGCCCACATGATCAACATAAAGTAAGTTTATGTAATTTTGCGGGAACCGCTTCCTGAGCATGACATAAACTTATATTTAATGCTGTAAAGGGGTTAAAGGAAACCTATCAGCAGGTTTTCATTTTATGTTCTGCTGTCAACACTTTAATTGATGTCTCTACAGCCCCTTTATATTCCCATAATAGTGAAGCTTAACTTACATTTTTTTTATAATGGTCCCATGCTGCAACCAAATCCAGCAGTCCAATGGTTGTCTCCGAATGATGGTGCCAAGTGCAATTTGAAGACACGATCTGTGGAGATATAAAGGCGTTGCAAGGAAGCACATACGGTGCATGTAAGGTGGTGGCACCAGCATAAAAAGTTAATACCTCCTGACAGGTATCGTTTAATAGTCCAGTGTATATTTGCATGCATACTCAGCAGTCATGGCTTAAAGATGTGAACATGAATGTCAACCAAAGAAATGAATGAGATGTCACTGGTAAGTTACTGGATGTAAATATTTATTGTTAATAGTGCTTTCCATTGTTTTATAGTGTACTTGTCAGCATGTATAAAATCATCCCTTACTAGATAGTGCCGTCTCTTATTATGTATGGTACAATACTTCATATATAGCATCCTCTCTTATTATTTTTGGCACCATCAATTATTACATAGTGAACATTTTTATATATGGAATAGCGCAGTCCCTTATTACAATGTCCTGTCTTATTATTTATAGCACTGGTTTTGATTACATTATGTCTTACTTTATTATGTATAGCACCATCCTTTGTTATATAGTGTACTCTCTTATTATACATGGCACAATCCTTGACTACATTGTCCTCTGATATGTATAGCACCATCCTTTGTTATATAGTGTACTCTCTTATTATACATAGCACAATCCTTGACTACATTGTCCTCTGATATGTATAGCACCATCCTTTGTTATATAGTGTACTCTCTTATTATACATAGCACAATCCTTTACTACATTGTCCCCTGATATGTATAGCACCATCCTTTGTTATATAGTGTACTCTCTTATTATACATAGTACAATCCTTTACTACATTGTCCTCTGATATGTATAGCACCATCCTTTGTTATATAGTGTACTCTCTTATTATACATAGCACAATCCTTTACTACATTGTCCTCTGATATGTATAGCACCATCCTTTGTTATATAGTGTACTCTCTTATTATACATAGCACAATCCTTTACTACATTGTCCTCTGATATGTATAGCACCATCCTTTGTTATATAGTGTACTCTCTTATTATACATAGCACAATCCTTTACTACATTGTCCTCTGATATGTATAGCACCATCCTTTGTTATATAGTGTACTCTCTTATTATACATAGCACAATCCTTTACTACATTGTCCCCTGATATGTATAGCACCATCCTTTGTTATATAGTGTACTCTCTTATTATACATAGCACAATCCTTTACTACATTGTCCTCTGATATGTATAGCACCATCCTTTGTTATATAGTGTACTCTCTTATTATACATAGCACAATCCTTTACTACATTGTCCTCTGATATGTATAGCACCATCCTTTGTTATATAGTGTACTCTCTTATTATACATAGCACAATCCTTTACTACATTGTCCTCTGATATGTATAGCACCATCCTTTGTTATATAGTGTACTCTCTTATTATACATAGCACAATCCTTGACTACATTGTCCTCTGATATGTATAGCACCATCCTTTGTTATATAGTGTACTCTCTTATTATACATAGCACAATCCTTAACTACATTGTCCTCTGATATGTATAGCACCATCCTTTGTTATATAGTGTACTCTCTTATTATACATAGCACAATCCTTGACTACATTGTCCTCTGATATGTATAGCACCATCCTTTGTTATATAGTGTACTCTCTTATTATACATAGCACAATCCTTGACTACATTGTCCTCTGATATGTATAGCACCATCCTTTGTTATATAGTGTACTCTCTTATTATACATAGCACAATCCTTGACTACATTGTCCTCTGATATGTATAGCACCATCCTTTGTTATATAGTGTACTCTCTTATTATACATAGCACAATCCTTGACTACATTGTCCTCTGATATGTATAGCACCATCCTTTGTTATATAGTGTACTCTCTTATTATACATAGCACAATCCTTGACTACATTGTCCTCTGATATGTATAGCACCATCCTTTGTTATATAGTGTACTCTCTTATTATACATAGCACAATCCTTTACTACATTGTCCCCTGATATGTATAGCACCATCCTTTGTTATATAGTGTACTCTCTTATTATACATAGCACAATCCTTTACTACATTGTCCTCTGATATGTATAGCACCATCCTTTGTTATATAGTGTACTCTCTTATTATACATAGCACAATCCTTTACTACATTGTCCTCTGATATGTATAGCACCATCCTTTGTTATATAGTGTACTCTCTTATTATACATAGCACAATCCTTGACTACATTGTCCTCTGATATGTATAGCACCATCCTTTGTTATATAGTGTACTCTCTTATTATACATAGCACAATCCTTGACTACATTGTCCTCTGATATGTATAGCACCATCCATTGTTACATAGTGTTCTCTCTTATTATGTATTGCACAGTCCATTATGCAACTGCGTGTTCCTTAGGAGACTTGTCATGGGACCTCACCCATCATATGACACAGTCTGAACACAGTCCCTTATTACAGTGTCCTCTCTTATCATTTATAGCACTGTCTATTATTAAATTATATCTTTCTTAATTATGTATAGGGCCATCCCTTGTTGTATAGTGTACACTCTTATTAGGTATAGCACCGTTCTTTATTACATTGTGTCCTCTGATATTATGTATAGCACCATCCATTGTTACACAGTGTCCTCTCTTATTATGTATTGCACAGTCTATTATGCAACTGCGTGTTCCCATGAGACTTGTTATGGGACCTCACCCATCGCATGACACAGTCTGAACACAGTCCCTTATTACAGTGTACTGTCTTATTATTTATAGCACTGTCGTGCAGTGTTTCATGACTTTTAGCCAGTACTATGTTCTACCCAAAATTAGTTCACTCTTTTGCCTACCACTATGCCAAGTATCATTGAGCCAGTAACAGAGGTTTATAATCTTTATATATGTTTTTGTGGTAGAAGATTAGTATTATAAAAAAATAAGAGACTCAACATTGCTCAACCCCTGAAGCTTAAGAACTGATTCTCCCCTACTGCCCTAGTCTTTGTTAACACGGATAGATCTGTGATGTCACACCTATAGCAAGTGACTGCAACCAATCACTGAGCTCGGATGATGTCATCTCTACTATATAAATAAAACATTTTGTGCCGCTGCCTCTAATGGAAGAAAAGATAAAATCATTAAAGGAAAGCACACCTATGGTGTTCTGGCTGCACTTATACAGACAAATTATATATAATGTGTAGTATGTAATGTTCTGAACAAAGAATGCATTGCAAATGTTACTTCCATGACCTCACCTCCTGTATGCGCTTGGTGACTTCACGAGCGCTGACAGGTCAATGTACAGACCCAGAAGAGAAAAGATGCAGAGAAAATAAAAAAAGTATGTAAACCAGACAACAACCAAAAAGCAAAACCCATCTATATAACATGGTGGTATTATATAAAATGTCACAAAATCAAGAAGAAATAACACCCTACATACCATTTCTCACTTAAAGGGAATCTGTCACCAAGTCTGTGTCACCAAATCTAAGAGAAGCATAATGTAGAAAAAAAGACCATTGATTCTAGTGATGTGTCACTTACTGGGCTGCTTGCTGTAGTTTTAATAAAATCATTGTTTCAGCAGGAGTATCACTAGATGATTAGTAAACCTGCACTTTAGTAGTCCTCTGTATTTATGAGCTCTGTGTAACCTTGTTCCACCATTGATTGGCAGCTTTCTGCCTATGCGCAGTAAACACAGAAATATTATAATCAGTGGTGTGAGTAGTGTTATACAGCTCAGTATTCAGGGAACTGGTAGATCTGAAGCAGATAAAACTATAATTTTGTAAACAAAAATACAACGCACAGCCCAGTAAGGGATACTTTGCTGGAATCAGGGTCTCTACTCCTATATCATGCTGCTCTCCTATGGTGGGGCAAAAACCTGGTGATGGATTCCCTTTAAAATTACACTTTTACCCCCCTCAAAAATACACATTTACCAATTTATTAAAGGGAATTTGTCACTAGGTTTTTGCCACCTAATCTGAGCATAACCTAGGGACAAAGACCCTGATTCCAGTGATGTGTCACTTACTCGGCTGCTTAGTGCAGTTTTGATAATTTCAATGTTTAATCAGCAGGAGATTATCATTAGAGGACTACTTGGTGTGCTGCCAGGTAGTCCAGCATATTCATGAGCTCTGTATAAGGCCGGAGTCACACTTGCTAGTGCCTTGCACGTATCGCGGCCAAGTCTCACATCACATCACATCAACCGTCACAGCTGCATACTCTCTTGTCAGGAGTGGGTTGGTTGCATGTATCTCTATGCAGCTGAGATGTTCTGGTCAGGAGAGTGTGCGGCCGTGCTCGGTGATGCAATGTGAAATTCGCTCGAGATACAAGCGAGGCACTCGCAAGTATGACTCCAGCCTAACTCCTAGATCTGCTGCAGAGAAAACATTGATTTTATAAAAATGACTGCAAACAGCTCAGTAAGTGACACATCACTGGAATCAGGGTCTCTGTCTCTACATTATGCTGCCCTCAGATGGGGCAGCAAAAAACCTGGTGACAGATTCCCTTTAAAGGGAATCTGTCAGCAGGTTTTTGCTATGGAAGCTGGAATAATACTTATTTGCTGTAAGTAACACTTAATTTTTGGAGGATTTTAATTTCTCTTTTTGTTGCTATTTTTATATGTAAGTTGGAGCTAGCATTCTGCAAAGGTTAACACAAAGTTCAGGGAACCCTGTCTTGTCACCATCTGATTTGTTGTTTATTCACTATATTTGTTTAACTAGCAGGACCCTTATCATTGCTCGGACTACAATGTCACTGACAGGGCAGTCTCACATGCCCCCTACTATTTTTGACACCTCACTGAATGTTTATAGAGAGCCTGGTGTGGGCGGGAACAGCTCTCAGCTCTGCTTCATCAATCTAAACATTCTGAATGTGTCAGTACGGCTGCAGCCAGTAATCTAAGTGATAAATCGTTGGATTCAGGATCTCATTGCCTACATCATGCTGCTCTCAGACAACAATGTCACTCACAGGGCAGTCCCACATGCCCCCTGCTATGACTGACACCTCACTAAATGTTTATAGAGAGCCTGGTGTGGGCGGGGCAGCTCTCAGCTCTGCTTCATGGCTAACTCTAAACATTCTGATTGTGTCAGAACGGCTGCAGCAAGTAATCTAAGTGATACATCGTTGGATTCAGAATATCTTCGCCTACATCATGCTGCTCTCAGACAACAATGTCACTCACAGGGCAGTCCCACATGCCCCCTGCTATGACTGACACCTCACTAAATGTTTATAGAGAGCCTGGTGTGGGCGGGGCAGCTCTCAGCTCTGCTTCATGGCTAACTCTAAACATTCTGATTGTGTCAGAACGGCTGCAGCAAGTAATCTAAGTGATACATCGTTGGATTCAGAATATCTTCGCCTACATCATGCTGCTCTCAGACAACAATGTCACTCACAGGGCAGTCCCACATGCCCCCTGCTATAATTGACACCTCACTGAATGTTTATAGAGAGCCTGGTGTGGGCGGGGCAGCTCTCAGCTCTGCTTCATGGCTAACTCTAAGGCTATGTGCCCACGCTAGAATGTCCCTGCGGATTTTTCTGCCTGAAAATCCGCGACTTTCGCGGCAAATCCGCACCCGCGGATTTGCCGCGAATTTAAACGCGGATTTACCGCGGATTTGCCGCGGATTTTGATGCGGATTTTTTTTTTTTCCCCCATTCAAAACCAAAAATCCGCACCAAATCTGCACCAAACAATTGACATGCTGCAGATTTTTCCGGATCAAAATCCGCGGCAAATCCGCCGCGGAAAAATCCGCAGCATGGGCACAGCATTTCCAAAATGCCATTGAAATGGCTTGGAAGTGCTGCTGCTGCAGATTTTCGGCAAATCCGCGGTAAATCCGCGGCAAAATCCGCGGCAAATCCGCGGTAAATCCTGTAGTGTGGGCACATAGCCTAAACATTCTGATTGTGTCAGAACGGCTGCAGCAAGTAATCTAAGTGATACATCGTTGGATTCAGGATCTCATTGCCTACATCATGCTGCTCTCAGATGAGATAGCAAAAACCTGCCGACAGATTCCCTTTAATTACATCTGCATCTGAGCTTATAAGTCAATAAAGAGCCTGGCATAATATCATACAGAATATTTAGCGAGAAGTCGAAGCACAGACTGTAAAAGTGCTAGAAAGAAATTCAGCTACGATAAATCCAGGGATTTATATCCTTGTCTCCTTTCCAGTAACACTGGCACAATAGACAAGGCTGCCTTGTTCTGTGTCATGATGGTATGGCCCATCCAAATCTCACAAACTTAACTTTAAGTCCCTTTCTAAAGCCTCATTGGAATGAGCCAATAATTAGTGATGTCATTGTTTTAATTACAACCTTGTTGCTATCCTAGTAGCAAGTTAGCCGCTCAGCCTTTAAATAGCTCCAACTTTCCATTCCAGAGCTAAACTGTTGCTAGGTAAATGAGTTCTATGTTTGCACGGGAATGTTTTCTTTTGTCACATGTCCTTCATACATCGTTATTGCCTGCAAAGTCCCTGAGTAAATAAAACAAGGTTTTGCTCTCGCCAACCATACCTCTCAGTTTCCGATCAAAGTTTTGCTGTGTCCTACATGATACATGCTTACGATGGAAAACATTGGATACACATGAATGTTAGAATGACATGTCTGTAATCTCATGATGACATGAAGTTAGGCTGGCGACGCTGGGAACTTACTAACAATACAGAAATCACTGGCCAAAAGTATTAGATTTCTTCCTCAACAGCTGAACACCATGTTGCCAGTACAAAGCCCCACCATGAAATTGTAGTGCAACAATCAATTACCTTAATGCTGTGAATTTACAAAGGGAGTCCCTGCACAAATTGTTAATTCCAGTCGGAAGTGTAAAGTGTGGTCATACATGGCTCAGATTGTATGATGCCATATACAAATATACTGTACATTATCCTAGTTAAACAGTTGATTAGTACTGTCTTGTTTCAAAAGCCATCATATCCTACTTGGGGGGGGTGGGGGAACGTTTTTTTTATAATGAAATCATGGTGGTTCTCAAAGATAAAAACACACTTAATGTTTGAAAAATGTAACTTGTTTATAAACCTTAAAAAATTCCTCTGATAAAAAAAATTCTATGAGATATTAGCCCCAAAAATAATAATAGCATGCCTGACAACAACTCTTAGGCCTAAGACATACGGCATGAAAATCGGAGCGAGTGGAATGCGATAAAACATCGCATTCCACTCGGACCAATATTACCCTATGAGCCAGCACCCATGAGCGATTATTTTCTCAGCCCTAATTGGACCGAGAAAACATTTGCAGCATGCTGCGGGTGCAATGCGATACTTGTTTCTCTTGCACCCATTCAAGTCTATGGGACGAGAGCAAAATCGCACTGCACTCGCAGTAAACCAGTGTACTGCGAGTGCAGAGCGAGAATGGCAATAGCCGGCAAGGGAGGAGAGAGGGAGATAAATCCCTCCCTTCCCTCTGCAGCGCTGGCCCGCCCCTCCTCAGAGCCGGCCCGCCCCCCACAGCTGCGGTCCGATCACAAGACCTCAGTCGCAGTAACACTCGTATGACACTTGGTTCCTGCAGTGCTGCCAGCGTGAGCCGAGTGTCATGCGAGGATCGCAGTAGTTCCCCGTGTGGCCTCGACTTACATGTTGCAAGTTTAAGACCCCAGAATAAGGCACATTAGTACTCCAAGGGCTGACCATTAATTTAAAGGGAATGGGTGACAAGGTTTTTGCTACTTAACCTGAGAGCAGCATCATTTAGAGGCAGAGACTCCGATTCCAACAATGTGTCACTAACTAACCTGCTTCCTGCAATTTTAGTAACACCACTCTTTTGTTTACCAGTTTTCTGAAAACTGAGCTCTATATAAGGTCTGTGTATGCCAATGGTTCTTTACAGCATATGTGTAACTTTGGGATAGTGGGGAATCGGAACTCGTAAGCTGTCCATCAAGCTATGGGACCCTATGCTATTCCTAATCTCATGGATACTCCTAATGGTGGAGATGCCTGAGTCTCCTTCCTGGCCCTGCTCTTGACAAGTCCTGATCTGATCCACCCTCGCCCAGGGAGGGATGGGACAGGAGTGTGTAGAAACCTACAGATAAAGACAGACAAGGGAAAACCAAAACTCTGTCACACTGTACTCTGTCACAAAGATTCAGGAAGAAAAACAAGAGCAGGATGAAGTATAAAACAACAGGAATAAACTCCACAACTGTTCTAAGCAATAAGCACACCTCACAGACCAACATAAAATACACTATAGCTGGTAAGCGTAGAAGGACTCCACCAGCATAAATAGGAGGGGAGCAGATGTGATTAAACATGTGATTAAAGGAGCAAGCATACTAGCAGAGATTAACTCTTGTTAGCCTGCTTATGAATCAGAACACAGCAGGCCTACACCCGAGTCTGCCTCTATTGATCCCAGACACCAGATAAACCATCGGACGGCGTGTCAGAATCTGCAATCTGAACACGGCCCAATGCCACTATTTGTGTAAAACTCCGTGTGACAATATGAAAGTGAATGGGGTTGCAGCCCACAAGGTACCGCACCAAACAAGTTGCAAAAAGTCAGAACCATTTAGATTTATCACTATTTGCTTTATGCGTTAAAGGGAACCTGTCATCAGGAATTTGGCTTTCAACCTAAACGTTTCCCCCTCTGCAGCTCGTGGGCTGCATTCTAGGAAGGTTTTTGTACTTTTTGTGCCCCTTTTTAAACCAAAATAAACACTTTATAAACTTGTACCTTTCTGTTTGAAAATCTTGTTAATTTTCCATGTGGGCGGGCCGTGTGGCGTCCGTTGCTGTAGCTTACGCCGTCCCCCATGCTCCAAATCATGCCTCATAACACCGCCCACTGCGCCGAGGTCCCGTGCACGCCGGGACACCTAGTGACGTGATCGCATGCACGAGAGTATGGGCGGCGCTGTGATTGCATCGCAAGTGCGCGCCCATACTCTCGTGTGCGCGCTCTCCCCTCTGTACGTCGCTCAGATCCTCTGCTTCTCCTGTGCTCCGCTCCTCCCATCTATTTCCTGCTGCAGGGTACGATGGGAAGGAGGTGACGTCGGGCCGGCGCAGAACGCTGGAGGCAGAGGGGAAAGGGCGGGCACGAGAGTATGGGCGGGCACTTGCGATGCAATCACAGCGCCGCCCATACTCTCGTGCCTGCGACCACGTCACTAGGTGTCCCGGCGTGCACGGGACCTCGGCGCAGTGGGCGGCGTTATGAGGCATGATTTGGAGCATGGGGGACGGCGTAAGCTACAGCAACGGACGCCACACGGCCCGCCCCCATGGAAAATTAACAAGATTTTCAAACAGAAAGGTACAAGTTTATAAAGTGTTTATTTTGGTTTAAAAAGGGGCACAAAAAGTACAGAAACCTTCCTAGAATGCAGCCCACGAGCTGCAGAGGGGGAAACGTTTAGGTTGAAAGCCAAATTCCTGATGACAGGTTCCCTTTAATAGTACCTTACAAGTGGCAATGTGAACCCATTAACTTGTATTATGTTGCGATTTAGCAGCAACACTCTGCGATCTCAGGCAATGTGACCTGTGGCCAGAAATCCCCTTCACTATCTTATGGTTGAGGTTTATATAACTCTAAAAGCATTGGTAGAAAAATATGAGATTTATGTTACATGCAAGTCATACAACAAGTGTTGTTGAAGCTATTGTGCTCAAGCAGCGTGACATTTAGTCCAAAATAGATTTTCATAGAATGAAAGTTGAGAAAGTAACATACACATGGAACTTTCATTAGGTTTTCAAGCAACCTTCAAATAAATTAAGGCCAGGCCGAGAGACAAACTTTATAGCATGACAGCTGAGATGGCAACTGTTGCAGGATAGCAATACACTAAAATGCATGCACATGCAGCTTACATGATAAATGTATCAATAAGAAGAAGTCAAAGTCATAAAGCTGAATGACTCATATGTTATACATATTTATAGATGTGCATAACTCATACATTTATTGTTTGTTTATTGCTTGTAATCAGAGGCCTAACTAAAAAGGCAATATAGGTTGTGGTTATACCTAGGCCCTAGATCTTCCTCTGCGAAAAGACAAGTATTCTTAACTGTGACAAGTAAAATATATCTTTGTACCGTGTTAGCCAGTAGAGATAAAAAAATTGTTTAAAAGAACAGAGAGTCCTCAGTGGTTGATACCTTTTAATGGCTAACTGAAAAGATGGTAATAATTGCAAGCTTTCGAGACTACTCAGGTCTCTTCATCAGGCATGGTATAACACAAAATCTGAAGAGTCACGTATTTATACACAACAGGACTTAGAATAGTGCAGTAAAAAAAACCTGCACTATTCTAAGTCCTGTTGTGTATAAATACGTGACTCTTCAGATTTTGTGTTATACCATGCCTGATGAAGAGACCTGAGTAGTCTGTAAAGCTTGCTATTATTACCATCTTTTCAGTTAGCCATTAAAAGGTATCAACCACTGAGGACTCTCTGTTCTTTTAAACAATTTTTTTAACTGTGACAATCACTTGGAAGGCCAATATTACATAATTTGCATTTAGATCCAAGATCCTTAACAATTTACTAACATGTGACACACTGGTACATCATATATTGGCTCCCTGACTTTGATTCAGGCAGATGATGGCTGCATTATTCAGCCGTCATCTACCTCTTCGAGCCGTGAGTGGAGCTCTGCAAACTGCTGTTAATCTGTTGCATACGCAAGGAGTCATGACAACCGGGGGTCTGTTGAAGACTCCCATGCCTGTCATGGTGGTACACCTATGAAAGCCGACCCATGGCTGGCATTCATGGGACACTGTGATTTTTGCTTAAAACAATACTGTGTATTGCTGTGTATGGTACAAACAATTGGATGATTGCAAGTTCAAGTTCCCTAAGAAGACTAGAAGAAAATACGGCAAAAATAGAGGAAAAATATATAAAAAAATATAAAAGTTCAAATCAACCGCTCTTTTCCCATATTAAAAATAGACACATGTATAAATATATATATATATATATATATACATAAACCGTATATATAAACATTTGTGGTATTTCCATGTTAATAAAAATCCAATCTATCAAAATATAAAATTGATTTACCAGATCGTTAAACAGCATATTGAGAAAAAAAATTAAAACAGCAGAATTGCGTTTTTTTTGCTGCTGCAACAACTAAAATAAATGCAATAAAAAGTGATCAATACATCGTATTTACCCTACAATGATATCTACAAAAATGTCAGCTCAGGGCACAAAATAGAAGCCCTCACTGAGCTCCATTGATAAAAAATTGAAAACGTCATGGGTCTCAGTAAATGGCAATGCAGTCCAAAAACAAAATAAAATAAATTTTAAAATAACAAAAGTATGCATGTTTGGCATCACTCTAATCATACTAACCTGGAGAACTATACTGGCAGGTCTTTTTTTAATGTATAATGAATGCTGTAAAAGCAAAACACTAAAAACAATTACCGAATTGCGCTTTTTACGCAATTTTGATGCATTTGGAATTTTTTCCCCACTTGCCAGTATATTCAAAGATAAAATGCAAAAGTATAACTTGTCCTGCAAAAAGCAAGCCCTTAAATATAAAAAAAATAATATATATATATATATATATATATATATATAAAATATATATATATATATATATATATATATATATATATATATACACTTTATATACCGACAGAAAATTTAAACAGTGGCTGTAGTAAGCAGGTGGGAAAAAACAAAAGCACGAAAAAGGAAAATTGTCATGCTGGGAAGGGATTATAAAGGTTCTTTCGGATTTTCTAAACTTGTCTCAGAGGGATTTAAGATAAGGAAATAAGCATTCTTTAAATTTGAATTCCCCTGCCATTTTGACGCTACCGCTGCCATGGTTTTGCCACAATTATTGACGTCTTTATATTGGTCATCTGATTTCACAGCTACCATGTTTCTCAGAAAATAAGCTGAAGCATTATTTTACAGGACTTTTGGAGTATGCTTGAAATATAAGTCCTACTCCAAAAATAAGCCCTAGTTACAGTCAGGGCCGGTGTTAGAGCGAGTCAAACTGCACAATTTCTCAGGGCCCCCACACTTTTAGGGACCCTAGGAGTTGCATTCTGAGGTTAAGATTGTGTAAGGACTCTTGATGTCTTCACAGTCATGTGACATGATGTAATGAAAGGTCTCTTAATTGCAGGAGTCTAAAAGAACAGTACAGTAGACAGACTGGTATGCAGGACTGGCATTATCGAGAAAGGAGAACAAACTGGGTAATTTCACAGGTCCTCCATTCTACTAGGGGCCCCAGTGTTTAAATCCTGATGATAAGAGTACTTAAAAGGGTGGTTCACCCATATTATTTATTTTCTAGATCGATATTATATTGAGAAACAATGTTTCTCTCAAATACCTTATGTTGGCAATAGTGATTGTGAGAGGCGCCATTGCAGACCGCTGTTCCCCACTCCGTGACCCCCGGGCTCTGTGACCTCGGGGATCTGGTGACGTCACGTCAAGTTCCTGATCCACGGTCAGCTGCAGTGTCTGTGAGTGATGGGCTTTGGGCGATGTTTCACCACTCGTCACAGCCCATCTGCTCCCTCCTCCCTCACAGCAGAGCACTGCAAGCAGGAGACACACTCGGCTGTGACAAGTGGTGAAACACCGCCTACAGCCCAGTGACTCAGGAAGACTGTGGCCATCCGCAGTGTCTGTGAGTGATGGGCTGTGGGCGGTGTTTCACCGCTCATCACAGCCCATCTGCTCCCTCCTCTTTCACAGCAGAGCGCTGCAAGCAGGAGACACACTGGGCTGTGACAAGTGGTGAAACACCGCCCACAGCCTAACACTCACGGACACTGCGGCCGGCCGCGGGTCAGGAACTTGACGTGACGTCACCGGATCCCCGAGGTCACGGAGCCTGGGGATCACAGAGCGGGAAACAGCGGTCTGCAATGGCGCCTCTCACATGCACTATTGCCAACATAAGGTATTTGAGAGAAACATTGTTTCTCAATATAATATCGATCTAGAAAACAAAAAAATATGGGTCAACCACCTCTATAAGGACCTTTCTGACATCACGACTTGTGACTATGTTGTCACCAAAAGATCTCTTAATTGCAGGAGTCAAGACTGAAGAGGAGATAGGCTGGTATGTATGTGCAGTGTGTGTGTCAGTAAGAGTTAGATAGATAGATATAGATAGATATAGATAGATAGATAGATAGATAGTGAGGATAGTTGGAGAGTTATGTTGATGAAAATAAGCCCTAGCATATCTTTAGTCGCAAATTATTATATAAGACTTATTTTGGGGGAAACAGTGTACTAGCCTCTTTGATTATGCCGTAAATGCCAACATTGCCTTTTGCATGCGGCAGTCGGGTGAATGATGTACAGAATATCATCACTTCACATATTGGAATAGTTTGCACTGCAGAGGGTAAATGTCAATTTTTATTGTTTTTGTATTTTTTTTTAATTTAACTATTCTCCTGATTAAATATTTTTAAAAAATCAGGAAAACTCCTCAAAGTTTCTCTCCTATTGAACTTGAAAATATGATGTATTTACACCTAAAAAAGTATAAATAAAGTATATATAAAGTATATAAAGTATAAATGAGGTGAGAAAATGTGTCAGTGCTTTTGAAGCAGAATATAAGTTAACAAATTTTGAAGAAGCCGTTTAAAAAACGTGCAAGTTATCAATAAGAAAGAGATAAAATCTCGACTGTTCTCAGCAGGACAAATATGCCACCGATTATTTTTACTGTGCTGCTGCTGCCTGAAACTGAGCCTCCTGACCCTGCAACATGTGCCTGACCTTTGCCATGGATAATTAACAGTAGTTAGAGGCCAACTGCAGGCTAAAGAAAGTAATGTAAGAAATACTCTTCTAAGGACAACTTCTGTTTGCCTGTGTGCGGCTCAGAATACATGCCTTATTGATACAGAATGAGAGGCCACATTTTCCGTTACTGTATATGACTCACTTTGATCCTGTTTAATCCATATTTCATATATTGGATTATGACAGGCAAATGGGGTCACTGTGGGGTGGCGTATTCAAGCTGTCTGGATTTTAGCATAATGATTAGGCCTCTGCTGCCCCATTACTTCTTAATGTATTCTCAATATGACTGATATGATTTAATATAATAATTCCATTATTTGCTATGTATTAGCTGAAATGTGATCTTTACCCTTCTATTTTTGGTATTTAATCTTACTAAATGATGTATAGTAAAAACTTACGTTTTTTTTAAGACAAAAATGCCCCTCTGCTACAAACTGAAATGATATATGGTAGAATAGTTAATATTCTAGTATTCTGGAGGGTGGTTTTATGAATGATAGCAAGAGACAAAGTTCTATTTTTAATTATTAATGACAATTATTATCCATTAAGGCTTCCCTCTGCGACTGCTAGTCAATAAAGAGGCATACCCTTTCTCCAATGGTAGAGCGAACCTATACAGATATATCCTACAGACAGCACGGGGAATGTATGGTGAGGCTATGTTCACATGTCTAGTAATCATCCTCTGGCAAAAACACAACTTTTTTATCTGTTTTGAAAAAATTGATTTTTTTCAGTATGCATTTTTTTTTAACATTGGAGTCTATGGAAAATGAATCCATTAACAGATTGTTATTTATCTTCCATGTGAAACTGATCCAGTGAGAAGAAAACAGATCCTTTACAAATGAAAGAAAAATAGATGGCTTAGGCTGAGTTCACATGTCCTATACTTATCTGTTTGATTGGATCCTGCAAAGATATGTTGGCAAAATGATTTCTGCTTTTTTAACATGGGAGTCTATGGAGAACGGATCCGTTAATGGATTGCTATTTATCTTCCATTTGAAGCGGATCCTGTAAGAAAAAAATGGATCTGTTACAAAAGCAAGAATAAAGGATGACTAAATAGCAATCCATTAACAGATCTGTTCTCCATAGACTCCCATGTTATAATAACGGATCCAGCAAACATCAAATATTTAAAGGGAACCTGTCTGGTGCAATATGCACCCAGAACCACGAGCAGTTCTGGGTGTATATTGCTAATCCCTGCCTAACCGTCCCTGTATCTAGTAGCATAGATACAGAGATCTTTAGAAAAGTATTTCTAAAGATCCTTTATAATATGCTAATAAGCACGGGGACTAGTCTCAAGGGTGTTAGTTCCTGCGCTTATTCTGCCCTCTTAGCATGTTAGCACACCCACAGGTGCGTGCTGACATGCTATACAATGCCCATTGCCAAACGTCATCACCTGTGTTCGTTTCAGAACACCGGGTTTAGGCTCAGTGCGTATGACCAGAATGCCACGCACTTCCGGTCATGCGCACTATCAAGCTGGGTGTACGCGTCCCGGCTTCAGAAAGGTCTAGTGCACATGACTGGAAGTGCTGGGACTTCTGGCCATGTGCCCTGACCACAAGCCCGGCTTTCTGAAGCAGGGACAGTGGACACAGGTTACTCGTGTCACCACTGATGATGCTGCACATTGAATAGCATGCTAGTAGGGCAGACTGAGCACAGGAACTAACGCTCTTGCGACTAGTGACTGCGTTCATTAGCATATCATAAAGGATCTTTAGAAATACTTTTTCTAAATAGCTCTTTATCTATGCTAATAGATACAGGGACAGTTATGCGGGCTTTACACGAGACGAGCTATCGTGCGATGCATCGTTGGGGGTCACGGTTTTCGTGACGCACATCCGGCATCGTTCACGACGTCGTCTCGTGTGACACCTCCGAGTGATGCAGTATCGCTCAAAAATCGTGAGTCGTGTACTCGTCGCTCAGTTTTAAAAAATTGTTTAATTAAAATGGCGCCGGTTGTTCATTGTACCCAGGGTAGCACACATTGCTCCGTGTGACACCTGTCACGCTCCCCGGGCCCCCTGCCTTGCTTCCCGGCTCCCCTGCCTTGCTCCCCGGCTCACCTGCCACGCTCCCCGGCTTCCCTGCCTCGCTCCTCGGCTCCTCTGTCAGGCGTCCCCCGCTCCACAGCCTCCAGCCCCCATCACCTGCGGTCCCCAGGCGGCCCGGTCCCCGCTCCCGGCGCCCGTCGGCAGCTCTGCTCCAGGCCGGCTCCCCTGCCTTCTGTTCACCGCTCCTTGCCCTGGCTTCTGGCACCCGGGCCTCGCGCATGCGCATTAGGGTGCGCGCGCGGTCATTGACCCTTTCTTAAAGGGCCAGTGTCCTCCAACAGGATATTGAAGGATCAGGTACTGGGTATATAGGGGGATCCTTTCCAAGTGGGCGGGGCCTGTTCTTCGTGTTTTCTGAGCTAGGAGTCAGGTCTCCTTGTGTCTGTGATATACTCACCTATCTCTCTCGTAGAGCCGCTCCTGCCTCGCCAACCGGTCCTGAGGATACCCGAACCCCGAACGGTGACGGCCTGCCTTCCCGTCAGTTCCTGCCATCTCCGATCCCTGTGGTGACCCACCTTCTCGCTCCATTGGTTCCGGACTCTGCCTGACGACATCTCGGCCTCCGAACCTGAGCTCCGTCACCTGGACTACCATCAGAGACCCCGTGGTCCCAGGGACTTCTTTACTCCACTCCTCTAAACAGACTGTCCTGCTAGTGCTCCGGCTACCGAGCACCTTGCCTTCGGTGAGGTGTTCAGCCCAGTGGATCCACCTCCTGGGTCTGCCCGTCCACCTGGCCCTAACAGTAAGAACAGGCCATGGATCCCGCCGAAGCACTAGCGGCCTTGCAGCAGGAACTCACACGTCAGCGCGAGACCCAGACCCGCATGCTGAACTTCATGTCTTCTGTGGATACCCGCCTGAACATGCTACAAGCGACGGCCACATCCTTGGCATCTCAGGTTTCCACTGTACAATCCACGGCCACAGCTCCCGTGGCAGCCTCCTCGGATGCTTCCAGACTTCGTTTGGCCTCACCACCCCGGTACGCCGGAGATACCAAGACCTGCAGGGGATTCCTAAACCAGTGCTCCCTTCATTTCAAGCTGCTTCCGCACTTGTTTGCCTCCGACCAAGCCAAGGTGGCGTTTGTGATGTCCCATCTAGAGGGTGAGGCACTGGCCTGGATGAACCCCTTGTGGGAAAAGGAGGACCCTGTGACTACCAACATCCAGGACTTCCTGCAGGCATTCAGAAACACCTTTGACGAACCTGGACGTGCCGCTGCATCCGCCTCATCACTCCTCAGGCTACGTAAGGGGACTATGACGATAGGGCAGTATGCCATCCGCTTCCGCACTTTGGCCTCAGAATTGGGGTGGAACAATGAAGCCCTCACCGCCGCCTTCTGGGAAGGACTCTCCAGCCGTATTAAGGACGAGCTGGCAGGCCGCGATGTTCCTTCCACCCTGGATGCCCTGATGGCACTAGCCACCCGCGTGGACCTCAGATTCCAGGAACGATCCAAAGAGGTGTCCCATGAGAGACGTCCGATACGGCATTCCTCTCCTCCGCAGAATCCCGCCGTACTTCAGTCAGCGTCGTCTGGTGTCTCTGTCCATGAGCCCATGCAGATTAACCGTTTGCGGCAGTCCGAACAACGCCGAAAAGAACGGCTCGCCAAGGGCCTCTGCTTCTACTGCGGAGAGGGCACACACCTTCTACGCTCCTGTCCAGAGAGGCCGGGAAACTCCAAAGCCTAGGGTTGGTAGGAGAGGCCACCCTAGGTGCTGGGACTCTCTCAGACCCGGTTACGTGGACTGTTCAAGTGACAACGGGAGAGACGCGGTTCACGGCTGAGGCGTACCTCGATTCCGGGGCAGCAGGCAATTTCATCCAGCAGGCCACGGTGGACAAGTACCAGGTGCCTGTTACTCCACTCGACAAACCCCTCGTGATTGCCTCGGTAGATGGGAGACCCCTCTCTGACACCATCTCGTGGATCACCAAGCCGGTGGAACTACGTATCGGTGCCCTGCACACCGAGAACATCGCTCTCTACGTCCTCCCACACATGTCCCATCAAATCCTGCTGGGACTCCCCTGGTTACGGACACACGAACCGTCAGTCAGCTGGGGTACTGGTGAAATCACCCGATGGGGCTCCTCTTGCCACGAGAATTGTCTGAAGACTATACAGCCCATCCGACGATCTCCGGTTCCGGAATCCCTACCGGGACTGCCCTCGGCCTATTGGTCCTTCGCGGACGTCTTTGATAAAAAGGAATCAGAGGTACTTCCGCCACATCGTCCTTATGACTGTGCCATCGACCTACTCCCGGGAACTACACCGCCTCGAGGACGGATATATCCGCTGTCTCCTGCTGAAACAAGGGCCATGTCTGCCTACATCACGGAGAACCTGGCAAGGAGATTCATTCGGAGGTCCTCCTCTCCTGCGGGAGCAGGCTTCTTCTTCGTTAAGAAGAAAGAGGGCGATCTACGCCCATGCATTGACTACCGGGGATTGAACCAAATCACCGTGAAAAATAAATACCCCCTGCCGCTCATCCCCGAATTGTTTGATCGGCTTAGAGGAGCTCGTGTGTTTACCAAGTTGGATCTTCGGGGTGCCTACAACCTGGTCCGCATCCGCTCTGGGGACGAATGGAAGACCGCATTCAATACTCGCGATGGGCACTATGAATACTGTGTGATGCCCTTCGGCCTCTGTAACGCACCAGCAGTGTTTCAGGAATTGGTGAACGACGTGTTCCGGGACCTTCTCTACGTCTGTGTGGTGGTGTATCTTGACGATATCCTGCTCTTCTCTCCGACCTCCAGACCCACAGAGAGAACGTGCAGCTGGTACTACAAAGACTGAGAGAGAATCGTCTGTACGCCAAGTACGAGAAGTGTGTATTCGAGCAGTCTTCTCTTCCCTTCTTGGGTTACGTAATCTCCGATACCGGTCTGCAGATGGACCCGGAGAAGGTCTCTTCCATTCTCAACTGGCCCCCTCCTTCCGGACTGAAGGCAATCCAACGCTTTCTGGGATTCGCAAACTATTATCGTCAGTTCATCCCTCACTTCTCTGCTCTGACTGCACCTCTCTCCGCCTTGACCAAGAAGGGGGCTAATCCAAAGGACTGGTCACCTGCGGCCGACGCCGCGTTTGGCTCCCTGAAACAGGCATTTGCTTCTTCCCCTGTGCTCCACCGTCCTGAGTTAAACCGACAGTTTACCTTGGAGGTGGATGCCTCCTCCTCGGGAGCCGGAGCAGTGCTCATGCAGAAGTCCTCCTCCGGGAAGATGGTTACTTGCGGATTCTTCTCCAAGAGCTTCTCAGCGCCTGAACGCAACTACACCATCGGTGACCGAGAGCTATTGGCAGTCAAACTGGCTCTGGAGGAATGGCGCTACCTTCTGGAGGGAGCAGTGTACCCCGTGATCATTTACACGGACCACAAGAACCTGGAATACCTGCGGTCCGCTCAGCGACTGAACCCACGGCAGGCCAGGTGGTCCTTGTTCTTTGCCAGGTTCGATTTTCAGCTCCATTTTCGACCCGCGGACAAGAATGTACGAGCAGATGCTTTGTCCAGGTCTTTCATGCCCATGGAGCAGGAGGAGGAGACATCCCAGCCCATCATCTGTCCTAGTAAGATCATTCCGGTGGCTCCTGTCACCCTGGCCCAGATACCGCCTGGGAAGACCTATGTCTCTGAGACTGACAGGCAAAAAGTGTTGCACTGGGGCCATGCCTCGAAAATAGCCGGCCATGCTGGTCAGAAGAAAACATGGAGTCCAATTGTACGTCACTACTGGTGGCCATCCCTTCGCACGGACGTCGCTTCTTTTGTCTCAGCCTGCTCCTCTTGTGCCAGGAACAAGACGCCCAAACACCTGCCATATGGTCGTCTTCTGCCTCTGCCTATACCCTCCGTTCCGTGGCAACACATTGCGATGGACTTTATTACGGACTTGCCCCTGTCCTCCGGACACACAGTCATATGGGTCGTGGTAGATCGGTTCTCCAAAATGGCTCATTTCGTCCCTATGGCTTTACTGCCTTCTGCCCAGGAACTCGCTGACGCTTACATACAGCACATCTTCCGGTTGCATGGCTTTCCATCACACATTGTGTCCGACAGAGGAACTCAGTTTACCTCCCGCTTCTGGAGGGCTCTCTGCAAACATCTGGGAGTGACTCTGGACTTTTCTTCAGCCTACCATCCTCAGTCGAACGGCCAAGTGGAACGAGTCAATCAGATCTTGACCTCCTTCTTACGTCACTACGTTAACGCCCATCACGACGACTGGTCCACGCTTCTTCCTTGGGCTGAATTCTCCCATAACCACCACGTCAGTGAGTCCTCCTCCAGCTCTCCCTTCCATGTCGTTTACGGTCTTCAGCCTTCCGTCCCATTACCTGTATCCTCTTCCTCGGATGTCCCTGCTGCTGATGCTGTAGTCCGTGACTTTTCTACAATTTGGGACTCTGTCAAGACGTCCCTTGGACGTGCTTCCCTGCGGATGAAGAGACACGCAGACAAGAGGCGTCTGGATCCTCCGTGTTTCTCTCCGGGAGATCTGGTCTGGCTTGCTTCCAAGTACGTCCGATTGAAGCTACCATCATACAAGCTGGGCCCTCGCTACATCGGGCCGTTTAAAGTCCTCAGCAAAATAAATGAGGTCTCCTACAAGCTGCAGCTCCCGGCCACGATGAGAATACCCAACTCCTTCCACGTCTCCCTGCTCAAGCCGGTTGTCCTTGGTCCCTTCTCCGCTGCTGCCAGTTCTGCTCCTCCTCCTATTGCTGATGATGACATCTATGCAGTAAGGGATATCGTGGCCATGAAAACCGTACGGGGCCGACAGTTCTTCCTGGTGGACTGGGCAGGGTATGGTCCTGAGGATAGGTCCTGGGAACCCCGGGAGAATGTGGGTACTCCTCTGATACGTGCCTTCCTGTCCCGGTTGCGGGGAGGGGGGCGTGGGGGGGGGTACTGTCACGCTCCCCGGCTTCCCTGCCTCGCTCCCCGGCTCCTCTGTCAGGCGTCCCCCGCTCCACAGCCTCCAGCCCCCATCACCTGCGGTCCCCAGGAGGCCCGATCCCCGCTCCCGGCGCCCGTCGGCAGCTCTGCTCCAGGCCGGCTCCCCTGCCTCCTGTTCACCGCTCCCTGCCCTGGCTTCTGGCACCCGGGCCTCGCGCATGCGCATTAGGGCGCGCGCGCGGTCATTGACCCTTTCTTAAAGGGCCAGTGTCCTCCAACAGGATATTGAAGGATCAGGTACTGGGTATATAGGGGGATCCTTTCCAAGTGGGCGGGGCCTGTTCTTCGTGTTTTCTGAGCTAGGAGTCAGGTCTCCTTGTGTCTGTGATATACTCACCTATCTCTCTCGTAGAGCCGCTCCTGCATCGCCAACCGGTCCTAACGATACCCGAACCCCGAACGGTGACGGCCTGCCATCCCGTCAGTTCCTGCCATCTCCGATCCCTGTGGTGACCCGCCTTCTTGCTCCATTGGTTCCGGACTCTGCCTGACGACATCTCGGCCTCCGAACCTGAGCTCCGTCACCCGGACTACCATCAGAGACCCCGTGGTCCCAGGGACTTCTTTACTCCACTTCTCTAAACAGACTGTCCTGCTAGTGCTCCAGCTACCGAGCACCTTGCCCTCGGTGAGGTGTTCAGCCCAGTGGATCCACCTCCTGGGTCTGCCCGTCCACCTGGCCCTAACAACACCCCGGGAACGATGAACACAGCTTACCTGCGTCCCGCGGCTCCCGGCGGCTATGTGGAAGGAAGGAGGTGGGCGGGATGTTTACGTCCCGCTCATCTCCGCCCCTCCGCTTCTATTGGCCGGCGGCTGTTTGACATCGCTGTGACGCGGAACGTCCCTCCCCCTTCAGGAAGAGGATGTTCGCCACCCACAGCGAGGTCGCTCAGCAGGTAAGTACGTGTGACGGGTGTTTCACGACTTTGTGCGACACGGGCAGCGATTTGCCCGTGACGCACAAACGTCGGGGGCGGGTACGATCGATCGTGAAATCGCACGATCAGTCGACTCGTGTAAAGCCCGCATAAGTCAGGGATTAGAAATATGCACCCAGAAGTGCTCGTGGTTCCGGGTGTATATTGCACCTGACAGGTTCCCTTTCACAACGGACAAAAAAGTTCTATTTGCAGAACTTTTTTATCAGCGAATCTTTGCTGGATCCGTTCTAATAGATGATTACCGTTCAGGTGAATTTAGCCTTAATAGCAATCAGTTAAGGGATCCTTAGACTCCCATGTTAAAAAAAACAAAACAAAACAAAAAACTAATCCTGCAAAAATCAATATTTTTCAAAACAGACAAAATATTGTGTTTGCAGAACCTTTTTGCAAGCGGATCTCTGATGGGATACATTCTAATGGATGATTACTGGACATGTGAACTTAGCCTAAAGGCCCCATTACACGCAACGACGTATCTAATGATATATCGCCGGGGTCACGGATTCCGTGACGCACATCCGGCATCATTAGCGATGTCGTTGTGTGCGACACAACGAGCGGCCGTTAACGATAGAAAATACTCACCAAATCGTCCATCGTTGACATGTCGTTCCTTTTCAAAAAATCGTTGCTTGTTAAGGACGCAGGTTGTTCGTCGTTCCCGAGGCAGCACACATCACTATGTGTGACACCTCGGGACCGACGAACTACAGCTTACCTGCGGCCGCCGGCAATGAGGAAGGAAGGAGGTGGGCGGGATGTTACGACCGCTCATCTCCGCCCCTCCACTTCTATTGGCCGGCCGCTTAGTGACGCCGCTGTGACGCCGCACGGACCGCCCCCTTAGAAAGGAGGCGGTTCGCTGGCCACAGCGACGTCACTAGGCAGGTAAGTCCGTGTGACGGCTCCTAACGATATTGTGCGCCACGGGCAGCGATTTGCCCGTGATGCACAACCAACGGGGGCGGGTTCTTTCACCAGCGACATCGCTAGCGATGTCGCTGCGTGTAAAGCCCCCTTAACACCTTGGGCTGGATTGGCCCATCAGAATACCCGAGGAACCTCTCGTGCTCCCAAAATTTTTTTTTATGCAATATATTCATTTAATGGCAGTAGAAACAAACAACAACAACAAAAGTTAATTTAAAAAAATAAGGTAATTGAAGATCATTTCTTGTTATTGATTTTGTGTAGAATAAAGAATTTACATTGAAACTATTGATTCAAAATTCTATAGTTTATTTAGATTTTAGATTTTTCTACTACACATTTGTGCTTCTGTACCTTTTCTAACCCCGGCCCGGACAACCAATTTTCACCAAAGGGGGCATGTATATATCCATGTAGTACAAATGTTGTCATATAGCGTGTGTCAGCATATTTTGGGATCAGCCAACAAGTGCGAGATCAGCCAATTTCAACAATCATCTACAGTAATATCTGTTTTTCTGGGGCAGCATAGTGGTTAGCATTCGAGTACTAGGACAAAGGGCTACATGGAGTTTTATATTCTCCCTAATCGTGCGTAAGTTCCTGTGGGTAAAACAATTTCCTCCCACAGTCCAAAAATATACTGAGATGTTAAATAGCTACTTATGAAACCAACCCGAGTTGGAGGATGAGTGCTTAGGAAAGTCGGTCTCCACAACCAAATTTCCATGTTGCATTTTAAGACTTCTGTGTGAGAAAGGCACATTACAAATGTTTGTTTTTGTTGTGGACACATCTTAGTAGGCCATAAGACTATTAGCCAAAGCTAAGAATTAACAAGTCCCTATACAGATTGCATTGGCCCATGTAAAAGGGGTTTTAACTGACCTGGGACTTGCATATATACGTCCAAGATTGTATTTGTCCCTTTAATGCGGGTTCGCGCTGCGAGCCCGCATTATTCCCAGCGCATGTGAAGTTAACAGGTTAACTAGTTAGATTGTGCTGTCAAACTCTGACAGGGTGATCTAATGCGCTCCAGCGGGGATTGCACCTTTCCTACCGCCATCGGAGGCCCCGTGACATAATTACAGGGCGCTGATGGGTTGTCATGAAAGCAGGGGGTCAGCTGATGATCCCTGTCGCTGTCATGACCTGCTTGCTGTGAATGCCAGCACAGCATTCACAGGAGAACAGCAGAAGCGATTACAGTTTATAAGCTTCAAGTCCCACTACTAAAATCAAAAAAAAATGAAAAAAAGTTTTAAAAAATGTAAAAAAAAACCCCTAAAAGTTAAAAACCCCTAAAAGTTGACCTGGACTAATTTAACCCCTTCACCTCCCTGTGATTTTTTTTGTGATTCTCCCCTGCTTCCAAGAGCCATAAGTTATATATATATATATATATATATATATATATATATATATATATATATATATAAAAAAGTATATATACATATTACTACATATACATACATATATATATATATATATATATATATATATATATATATATAAATAAACAATTCATGGCTCTTGGAAGCAGGGGAGAAGAAAACGAAACCCGGAAAATCACAGGGAGGTGAAGGGGTTAAATTAGTCCAGGTCAACCTCTTAATAAAGAAGTTGACCTGGACTAATTTAACCCCTTCACCTCCCTGTGATTTTTTTGTGATTCTCCCCTGCTTCCAAGTGCCATACATTTTATGGCTCTTTTTGAATTTAACCCCACCACCCCCCTGTGATTTTCCGGATTATGCTTTCGTTTTCTTCTCCCCTCCTTCCAGGAGCCATGAGTTTATATATATATATATATATATATATATATATATATATATATATATATATATAAAAATTCATGGCTCTTGGAAGCAGGGGAGAAGAAAACGAAAACGAAAACGAAACCCGGAAAATCACAGGGGGGTGGAGGGGTTAAATTAGTCCAGGTCAACTTCTTAATACAATTAATTTAATACACATATTTACTCAACAAAGATAATGTATATTGTTGTTTTTATTGTTAGCTGAAAATAACAAATGGTAAACATAACTTTTGCTGTTACCCATCACCAAATCGCTAGCATAGTCAGAGGGTTGTCTATGACATTCCGATTTATTCTGAGAGAGAACACCCTGGAGGAGAAAGAAGTCAGATGACAAACGCAAGCAGTTGAGTTATAGTCTTCACCTGATACTCTAACATGTGGCTGTTTATACTGGTGTCACAAGTTACCAAGAGGATCCTGCATGTGTGTGTTTGCCCCTTAAGGTAATATTATCCACTGCCTGGATTTTCAAGAGATCATTTCAAAGTATTTTGAGAAATGCAGAAAATAGTTTCTGCTGCTGGTAAAAAAAAGATGTCTACGGCAAAAGTGTCATACGTATATAGACAAGGACTGAGTTTGTGCCTAATCCAAATCATAAGGTTTGAAAAAGGACATATTTGTAACATGTTGGCTTTTCCTTTTTGTTGTCTTCTCCAATACTTGTGTGCTGCCCAGGGCTATGGGGTACTCGGTCCTGGGCAGTGTACTACTGGGATGTGTCACTGGGTGGCCGTTGCCCGGTTTCGTGAACCTGGGGCCGCTTTTAAAAAGGGTTTATATACAGGGGAATAATTAATAAAGTTTATGTCGTGACGCCACTTGCGGGTTGCGGTTATGGTGATGGAACCGGCGCTGCACATTCTTTCTACTGGGGCTGATGTGATGGCAGCCTGGATGTTGGGCCCTCCGCAAGTAGGGCCGGGGCCCCAGGGGATAGGTAATAGAGTTAGGTGCTGAAAGAAAGGTAGGCCACATGAGGGGTTGCTATGTAACTGGTTCTCTTTACTCACAGTAGATGATAACTGGTACCTGGAAGAAGGCTGGTATTCACCTCTGGTTCCCTTAGTCCCAGTTGATGACCTGATGGCTTCTTTCCCCTGTGCCTATCTCAAGTTGGTGGGTCGCTGTGGCTTGGAGCGTCTGGGGGTCCCCTCCTGTTTGTCTCTCAGTCTCTGGTCCGTATGGCGGCAGTGTGAACCCTTTAGGGTCGGTGTTCCGTTCCGGTCCCTGGTTCTCCCATTACTGCTGGTGCCCCTGGACTTCTAAGGTCAGTGAGGTCCTGGATGGTCCCCTCACTGTGTAGATTTTATCAGGTCTGCCTGGAGCAGACGCCTGACCTAGGGCTCTGTACCCTGTCGGTGCTATGGTTCCAGGAGTACTCCACCGTACTCCACCGGCAACTACAAGCCTGGGCCCTCAGGTCACCGTCACACTCCCGTGTCAGAGAAGTTACATCCGTCTCCTTTCACTTCCACTTACTAACTCCAACTGTCTGTTTGTTTCCTCCCACCTGGTCGTTGTCTAGTGGACTGGATCAGCTCCACCCCTGGGTGGCCATCCATTGGGTATAAGTCTAGTCTGTCACCAGTCTGTGTGGATGGGGGAAAATTGGGATTATAATGTGTTTTGCTGTTACCGGCACTGGTCCTCCAGGTCCCTGGGGGTAGGCCCTCCATCTTTGACAGGATACAGTACCTTGTAGTGCCCTGATGGGTTCAGGGGTGCTACATTTGCACAAGATATTCTTGTGTCACAAGCATGGCTATATCGAATTCACAAAGTCAAGAATATTCCTAATATCTTGCATTTTCCACACCGAGCAGTAATCTCAGGTGCATAGTCATAGAGGGCTTAGATGTGGCAAGTCACACAAGAGGAGAAGACGAAACGCCATTATTATAACTAGGAAACCTTGTTTAGTATTTTCCAAGGGGCCCATGAGCTTCAAGTTACACCACTGAGTAATCTCATTATTATCTCGTGCAGGACTATGTTAAAAGGAAAACTCTATAACAAAGGACCTTATATACTTTAAAATCAGTCAGCAAACTGGCCAATTTATGTGTATTGGGGGCTCCTGACTTTCCACCACTGGATGATGCTGGGAAGGAGCACAGAGCATACTGGATTGAATGACTCATCCTTTTGTTCTCCTGGGAAATAAGGTGCCCCCAGAGGTGGCTTATTTCCCCCTCCCAATTGGAAACACATGTATGACTGACAGAGCCAAAGTGCATGTGTAAAAGGGCTGGGGTTAGAAAGAACGCAGAATGACACCAAGGATAAAACACTCAACTAAAGAAGTCAATGATTCATTTTCTGACTCTGATTTCTTATGTTAGATGGCTGCTATGTAGCAAATATCTGGAAGTGCTGTTCATAACTCAGAGCAGGATAACTGTCATGTATATAAAATAAAATTATATCATATATACAGTAAAACAAACACATAATCAGAATATAAAAACAAAACACCTGTTTATTCAGATAGTTACATAATATGTATATAAACACAATAATAATAGATTAGTAAACACATTTTAGGTAGCAAGAAAAGTTTTCTTAAGTAAAAGCAAAGTGAAAGATACAAAAAAAGTAATGATGGCAAAGAAGAAATGTGATACGTGCTGACTGTAACATAAAAATCCAGTCTTCTTAACACACGAAGTCTATATAATGTGTGTGCATCTGAGCTTGTTTGTGTATCTCAGTATCTGTGCTGTGCATGCGTGTGTTGGAGGGGGACATATAAGGCTGAAATACATATGAATCCTACAGTTCAAAACCAGGTATAGACCTAAGGGCAGCGTTACACGGTACGATATATCGGGCGATATGTTGTCGGGGTCACGGAATTCGTGAAGCACATCAAGCATCGTTAGAGATATCGTACCGTGTGACACCTCCGAACGACCGTTAACGAGCAAAAATACTCACCTTATCGTTGCTCGTTGACACGTCGTTCATTTCCATAATGTCGTTCCTCCTTCTGCGCAGCAGTTGTTCGTCATTTTCGAGGCAGCACACATCACTACGTGTGACACCCCGGGAACGACGAACAACAAGTTACCTGCGTGCTGCCGGCAATGAGGAAGGAAGGAGGTGGGCGGGATGTTTACGTCCCGCTCATCTCCGCCCCTCCGCTTCTATTGGGTGGCCACTGTGTGACGTCGCTGTGACGCCGAACGTTCCTCCCCTTCAGGAAGAGGATGTTCGCCGCCCACAGCGACGTCGTTAGGGAGGTAAGTGCGTGTGATGGGGGTTTAACGACTTTGTGTGACACGGGCAATAAATTGCCCGTGACGCACAAACGATGGGGGTGGGTGCGATCGGTCATGCGATCGCACGATATATCGTCTCGTGTAACGCCGCCCTTAGTGTAATAAATAATTCCACTGTTACTTTGTTAATGTTTGTTTGTATGGTTTGCACTTCAATCTATTTATCTATCTATCCCATATCTATCTATCTATCTATCTATCTATTTATCTGTTTATCTATCTATCTATCACTAGAGATGAGTGAACCTAAAGTGTAAAGTTCAGGGTTCGTGCAGTCTCTGAATGGCTCTCACTGGGGGAAAAACAATGTCATTGGATGTAGTGTGTACAAAAAAACCTCAACAAACCTGACTTCCCTCCACAGGAAGGAAGGAAGTTCCCTCCCTCTGTTTATGGCTAGCTTTATGTGGGTGGACAGCAGACCTGCCCAATCAATGACTTCCAATGGGGTTTCGGCTCCGGGATAAAGTTCAGGTCAAGTCTGAGTCTCGAACTGAACTTTATCTAAGGTCCATCTTAACCCGGTGAACCCAAACTTCCACTTATCTCTACCTATGACAATATCTATTCTCTCTTTCTCTCTTCTTCTCTCTCTTTCTCTCTTTCTCTCTCTTTCTCTCTCTTTCTCTCTCCCTCTCGCTCTCTCTCTCGCTCTCTCTCTTTCTCTCTCCCTCTCTCTCTCTCGCTCTCTCTCTCTCTCGCTCTCTCTCTCTTCCTCTCTCTCTTTTTCTCTCTTTCTCTCATATATATATATATATATATATATATATATATATATATATATATATATACACACACAGCAGGTAAAATAAGTATTAAACACGTTACCAGTTTTCTAAGTTAATATTTTTCTAAAGGAGATATTGACAATTGAATTTGACATGAATTTCCCATCAGATTTCGGCAGCAACCCATCCAGTCCACACAGGCAAACAGATTAAACCATATATGTCCATATGTTAAATTATGTGTAGTAATGAGAAATGATACAGGGAAAAAGTATTGAAGACGCTGAATGAAATGTATTTTATACTTCATACAAAAGCCTTTGTTGGTGATATCAGCTTCAACACACCTCTTGTATGGGCATTGCTCAGGTATGATTTTGGCCCATTCTTACACACAATCTTCAAATCCTGAAGGTTCTGTGGGCTCCTTCTATGAACTCTGAGCTTTGTTTCCTTCCATACATTTTCTATTGGATTCAGCTTAGGTGAATGGCTCGGCCTTTCTGGCAGATTTATTTTCTTTTTCTGAAACCAATTGAGAGTTTCCTTGGCTGTGTTTGGGATCATAGTCTTGCTGAAATGTCCACTGTTGTTTCATCGTCATCATCTTAGTGGATGGCAGCATATTTTTATCAAGAATGTCCCGGTACATTTGCCCATTCATCCTTCCTTCAATTATATGAAGCTTGCCAGTGCTATATGCTGAAAAACAGCCCCAAACCATTATGTTCCCACTTCCAAACTGCACTGTTGGTATAGTGTTTTTGGGGTGATATGCAGTGCCGCCTTTTGGCTTCTAATCATGTTGTGTATTATGGAATATGGAGTTCAGTTTTGGTCTCATCTCACTAGACTATATTCTCCCAGTATTTCACAGACTTGTTTAGTTGTTGTTGTTGAGCACACTTTAAACATGGTAAACATGCTTTTTGTTGAGCAATGAATTGCGTGGTGAGCGTGTATACAGGCCATGGGGGTTGCGTGCATTACTTATTACTTTCTTTCAAACAACTGTGCTTGTTGATTTCAGGTCTTTCTGTAGCTCTCCACAGATGGTCCCTGGCTCTTGAACAACTTCTGAAATCTTGTGGGGAGCACCTGGTTATGGCCAATTTATGGTGAACTTATGCTTTTTCCACTTCTGGATCATGACCCCAACAATGCTCATTGGAACCATCAGTAGTTTTTAAATTTATCTGTAACCAATGCAACCAGTATGTTTTCTACAATAGGTTTGCGAACGTCTTGGGACAGCTCACTGGTTTTATCCATCAAGAGATGTTTCTTGTGTGGCAACTTGGTAATGACACACCTTTTTAAGCCATCAGTTAAAACAGCTGATATTACTTTTCAATAAGTGGCAGGATTGTTTTCTAATTGCTGATAGATTTGAGCTGCTGTCAGGACTTTCCATGGCTTGTTTCACATCTCTTTCTCCATGCATTCAATACTTTATCCCTGTCTGCACATTTTACACTGGCCTTTTATTGTGGCCAGCCTAAGGCACACCTGTACAATAATCATGCTGTCTAATCAGCATCTTGATATCCCACACCTGTCAGGTGGATGGATTATCTCCGCAAAGAAGAAGTGCTCACTAACATAGATGTAGACAAATTTGTCAACAATATTTGAGAGAAAAGTCCCTAAAAGTTCCTTGTACACATAGAAAAAGTCTTAGATCTTTGAGGTCAGCTCATAAAAAATGGAACCAAAAACAAAAGTATATTTGGATAGATATAGTTGTAGATCTAGCTACGTGTTCATATGTATTTATATCGGCTATATTAGGACGTTGGAGCATTTATAGCCGTCTGTTGCTTTGCCATGTTTATTAAGATTTACATGACCCTACAAGTAGCCCATAGACTTCAAGGGCAAACCATAAAAACAAAGTAACAGAGGATTTATGAATTATTTATAAGTTACTATTAGATCTATAAATGGTTTTGGACTGTAGGATTCCTATTTATTTATACTCCCTATTTAATGCATGCTTTTAATTTTAGAAAACCTGACAAACAAGGTCAAAGGCTTACAATGCACCCCCTTATTCCTGTGAACTGTGAGGACACTATTTTAGGTTCAATATTAAGGGGCCGAAGTACCCACAGGAATCTGTGCAAAGTACAGAGGACTACACAGTGCACAGGCTAAGACACAAGATACATTAACACAGACTTTGCTTGCCCGAGCAAGCTCACGAAATAGACACTGAGCGCACTTGAAGACCTCTGGGACTAGACTTGCACAGACCAATATGCTGCAGTAAATTTCTGGAGAAAGACTTCACTGCAAATATCAGTTAATAACTTCCAATCTAAATGATGTGAAATAATTTATGTTTATTGAGATCATCTATCTGCAAAGACCTGGTGAAAGATCTGATATGGCGTAAAAGTGTCAGTATATTTATCTGCAGACATGTCCTGGATGTATTCCTTTATATAGATATGTGAGTATGTGTATGTGTGTGTGTGCTCACAGATGATTACTCACGCTCTCGTATATAATACTGTGATATCCATGTAATATAAAAAAGTTAATCCGTGGTAAAAATCTATATTTTCACATTTTGAGGTTTTCTAGTTAGTAAAGTTTATTCACTGTATGAAGAACAAAGTTTGCATTTAGAGTTTGCAAACCTAATGCTCTGCTCACGCTAAGAGGATTAACAAATATACAGATAATTAAGAGATAATAAAGATAGATAGATAGAAATAATAGAGATAGAAAGATAATAGAGATAGAGATAGATAGAGATAGAGATAGATATAGAGAGAGATAATAGATAGATATAGATAAATAGAGACATAGATTGAGATAGGAATAATAGAGAGATGGAGATAATAGAGATAGATACATAGATAATAGGTAGAGATAGATAGATAATACATAGAGAAATAATAGAGATAGAGAGAAAATAGATAAAGATAAATAGATATAAGATAGAGAGATAATAGATAGATAACACTGGGGAACGCAATTTTTTAGGAGTTAGGTCAGACAACTGTTCTTAATTAATTTTTGGATGCTGAATCCAGAAATGATCTCAGTTTTTCTCTATCACGTCAAGTTTTTGAACTATAGGATTTTTGTCTTCTCAAAAATATGTAAACTACTGTACCTAAAAAGTGTTTGTTTTTTTTAAATAGTACAAATATGAACAAAAAATGAAATATATAAGAAATAGGCACTGTCTCAGTTGTGACTACTCTTACAAGTTGCCACGTAGCTCTATATGAGTTGAATTGTACTCAGATAACAAGTCTTATTACAGAAATCAGTGCAATTGTGCTTCTATGGCAGGTAACTTGAGGAGGAAAAACTTCACGTGATAGATAAAAACTGACTACATTTTTGGAATCAGCATGCCAATTTTAGTTTAAATCAGCTCAAAAACCTAACTCAACAGAATTTTTTTTCAAATTGTTCCCCAGTGTAATAGATAGATAATAGATAGATAGATAATAGATAGATAGAGAGATAATAGAAAGAGATAATAGAGATAGATAATAGATAGATATAATATCTAGATATAGAGATAATAGAGATAGATGATAGATAGATTGATAATAGAGAGATAGATCGATAGATAGGCAGATAGAGAAAAAAAAACATTCAAATATAGCTAGCACTCTAATAGTGTACATTATTATTATTATTTATTATTATAGCACCATTAATTCCATGGTGCTTTACAAGTGGAAAAGGGTATACATAAAAACTAGTACAACAATCATTAACAGTACAAAACAGACTGGTATAGGAGGAGAGAGGATTCTGCCCGCGAGGGCTCACATATACAGGGAATGGGTGATGGTACAATAGGTGAGGACAGAGCTGGTTGTGCAGTGGTGTACTGGACTGAGGGTTATTGTAGGTTGTAGGCTTGTTGGAAGAGGTGGGTCTTGAGATTCCTCTTGAAGCTTTTCACGATAGGAGAGAGTCTTATATGCTGGGGTAGAGCGTTCCAGAGTATGGGGGAGTCACGGGAGAAATCTTGTAACTCCAAACAACTGCAATTTTTTCACCCATGTGTATATTGTTTTTTCCCGAAAATAAGACCTACCCTGAAAATAAGCCCTAGCTCCTTTTTTTGGGCAAGAAATAATATAAGATACTGTCCTATTTTGAAGGAATCACGGTGGTAGCCTCTATGTATATGGACGGACAAATCAACATCTTTTGCATTTTGACCAATGGAGTGTTGCCTATATTTTTTGGTTCCTCTAGCTTAAGACATGACAAGTGATGGGTGTGCACTGATTACTATATTGAATTTTTGCTACTTTTTCTTCTTTTTTTGAGATATATATATATATATATATATATATATATATATATATATATATATATAAAACAAAAGTTCCAGGCGGCACACAATCCAAGGTGCACGTGTTCAAGAAAGGCATCCACAGTATAACTTATACAAAGGACCGGCACTCCAAATCTTTTGGAATATGTTTATGCTTTATTCCATCATATCATACAGGCGTAAAATAACGCGTTTCAGCTAACAGTGAGCCTTTTTCACATCTATGTATAATGTGAAAAAGGCTCACTATTAGCCGAAACGCGTTATTTTGCGCCTGTATGATATGATGGAATAAAGCATAAAAATATTCCAGAAGATTTGGAGTGCCGGTCCTTTGCATAAGTTTTATATATATATATATATACATACATATACATATACATATATGTGTATATATATATATATATATATATATATATATATATATATCTCAAAAAAATAAAGTGAACACTTAAACAACAGAATGGTATATGGTATTTTGGTGTTCCCTCTATTTTTTTGAGCAGTATATCTATATATATAATTGCCTAATTTATATATATATATATATATATAAAAAAGAGAGAGAGATGAATATATAAAATATATAAAAATAAATAGATAGATAGCTAGATAGATAGATACGGACATGGACTTTTTCCAGCATTGCTATAAGCAGCTCAAAAGAATAAACTTAATAATGTGGATTCATTTAATCAGGAATTTTTTAAACCCACTTTCCACTTTGATGTCTACATACAGAACAATGAATATAGATGTAAGCATATTGTTCCATTTGTCCTATGCCATGAGTGTAAACATGTCTTGTTTTGGCCTAAAAACATTTTAAAAAATATTCTTATTTTTCACTGAAAGCAAAATGTAGACACTTATCTTTATATTAATAGTAAAATGAGTATGGGAATTTACTAAATATCATTATGATTTTTACTCCAACTACTTTAACTAGGCAGTAAGCTGCTTGGTTTTAGAGCCTCGAGCCTAGACAAGTGTTAGGCCTCTTTCACACATCAGTTTTTTGCCATCAGGCACAATCCGGCGAATTGCGGATAAAAGGCATCCCGCGCCGGATCCGTTTTTCTCCCCATAGACTTGTATTAGTGCCGGATTGTGCCGCATGGCCTCGCGTTTCATCCGGTGTGTGCCAGATCCGGCAAAAATTGTATGGCCGCCGGAAGCAGCGTCCAAAGCAACGTTTTTTGGGACCAGCGAAAAAACGGAAGACGACGTCTTTTTTTTTTTTACAATGGATGGCTATGAGCACCGGATCCGTCATCATCAGTGAAATGACGGCATCAGGCGACGGATCCGTTTTTTGTTTCTGGGCATGCCCAGACATTGTGTAAATTCACTTATGGTCACAAAAAAAATTCTCTCTCTCTCTTCACTAGCAAATAACCTTTGGCCTGAAGGGAAAAAAAATTAGACGGATCCGTTTTTTTTACCGGATCCGTCGCATTAGCTTTGCCACAATCTGCAACGGATCCGTCACATCAGTCACAAACTGGATTGTGAGACACAAAAGTATTGAACTAAAGCACATCTCATATCAATATACATGCCACTCCATCAAGGCTCAAGAGAAACAAAGAAACGGAGTATTCAGGGGCTGAATGTACAAAACATCAATTCTTTATTGAATACAAATATTAAAAGATTCATTTATTACAAATATATAGTTGTGCTAATAGTGAAAAATAGGTGAAAACCCACATATTGATGGTGAGCAAAAGGCAAAAAGCACCATAAAGGAAGAGGAGGTAGTCTGAGAGGGAACTGAATAAAGAAACAATCATAAGTGGCTGACAGGTAGGGAACCTCTATTCACAATATAATATATGTAGAATCACACAGGCCAAATCAGTGTCCCATAGTCAGAGTAAAGAAGAGGCACCAAATGAGTCAGTCACCTGATATAAATAAAAGTCCAAAGACTTAGGCGGGCTTTGCACACTACGACATCGCAGGTGCGATGTCGGTGGGGTCAAATTGAAAGTGACGCACATCCGGCATCGCATGCGACATCGTAGTGTGTAAAGCCTAGATGATACGATTAACAAGCGTAAAATCGTCGTAATCGTATCATCGGTGCAGCGTCGGCGTAATCCATAATTACACTGACATGACGGTCCGATGTTGTTCCTCGCTCCTGCGGCAGCACACATCGCTGTGTGTGAAGTCGCAGGAGCGTGGAACATCTCCTACCGGCGTCACCGCGGCTTCCGTAGGATATGCGGAAGGAAGGAGGTGGGCGGGATGTTTACATCCTGCTCATCTCCGCCCCTCCGCCGCTATTGGCCGCCTGCCGTGTGACGTCGCTATGACGCCGCACGACCCGCCCCCTTAGGAAGGAGGCGGGTCGCCGGCCAGAGCGACGGTCGCAGGGCAGGTGAGTGCATGTGAAGCTGGCGTAGCGATAATTTTCGCTACGCCAGCTATCACACAATATCGTACCTGCGATGGGGGCTATCTCGTGCGACATCGCAGCATTGGCTTGCGATGTCGCAACGTGCAAAGCCGCCCTTACACATGGTCAAGGTGGTCACCAGAGCATCCCACACCAGCAAAGAAAAGCCCTCCCCAGGTGACTGACTCGTTTGGTGCCTCTTCTTTACTCTGACTATGGGATACTGATTTGGCCTGTGTGATTCTACATATATTATATTGTGAATAGAGGTTCCCTACCTGTCAGCCACTTATGATTGTTTCTTTATTCAGTTCCCTCTCAGACTACCTCCTCTTCCTTTATGGTGGTTTTTGCCTTTTGCTCCCCATCAATATGTGGGTTTTCACCTATTTTTCACTATTAGCACCACTATATATTTGTAATAAATGTATCTTTTAATATTTGTATTCAATAAAGAATTGATGTTTTGTACATTCAGCCCCTGAATACTCCGTTTCTTTGTTTCTCCCCACAAACTGGATTGTGCGTGATGGCAAAAAACTGATCTGTGACAGTAGCCTTAAGGTCGCTTTACATGTAGCGACATTGCTATAGCGATGTTGTTGGGGTCACGGAATTCGTGACGCACATCCGGCGCTGTTAGCGATGTCGTTGCGTGTGACACCTACGAGCGATCGCAAAAGGTCGCAAAATCGTGCAAAATCACAAATCGTTGACACGCTCCTCCATTCCCAAATATCATTGCTGTGGCAGAACGCAGGTTGTTCGTCATTCCTGCGGCAGCACACATCGCTTTCTGTGACACCGCAAGAACAAGGAACCTCACCTTACATGCGGCCACCCGCAATGAGGAAGTAAGGAGGTGGGCGGCATGTTCGTCCCGCTCATCTCCGCCCCTCCGCTTCGATTGGGCGCTCGCTTAGTGACGTCGCTGTGACGCCGAACGAACCACCCCCTTAGAAAGGAGGCAGTTCGCCGGCAACAGCGCCATCGCTAGGCAGGTAAGTACGTGTGACAGGTTCGAGCGATGTTGTTCGGCTGTGTGCCACAGGCAGCGATTTGCCCGTGATGCACAACTGACGGGCGGGTACGCACGCTAGCGATATCGATAGCGATATCACAGCATGTAAAGCGGCCTTTACCTGCAAAAACTCTTAGGGCGGCTTTGCACGTTGCAACATCACACATGCGATGTCGGTGGGGTCAAATCGAAAGTGACACACATCCGGCGTCACTTTCGAGATCGTAGTGTGTAAATGCTAGATGATTCGATGAACGAGCGCAAAAGCGTCGTTATCGTATCATCGTTGCAGGCTCCGACTTTTTCATAATTATGCTGCAGCGACAGGTACGATGTTGTTCCTCGTTCCTGCGGCAGCACACATCGCTGTGTATAACGCCGCAGGAGCGAGGAACATCAGCTTACCTGCCGCCAGCGGCTATGCGGAAGGAAGGAGGTGGGTGCGATGTTTACATCCTGCTCATCTCCGCCCCTCCGCTGCTATTGGCTGCCTGCCGTGTGACGTCGCTATGACGCCGCACGACCCGCCCCCTTAGGAAGGAGGCGGGTCGCCGGCCAGAGCGACGTTGCATGGCAGGTGAGTGCATGTGAAGCTGGCGTAGCGATAATTTTCGCTACGCCAGCTATCACAAGATATCGTACCTGTGACGGGGGCGGGGACTATCGCGTGCGACATCGCAGCATCGGCTTGCGATGTCGCAACATGCAAAGTCTGCCTTAGATTTCACTAAAGATTCACACCTAAGGAGGCTTATTGGTCCTGCACTGTGATGTTCATTAATGAGGAGGTGATGGGGTGGAGGCAAACAGGGTGTGTGTAATATATACCATAATTATAATCCAGATAGAGGTTATTTAAAGATTGCTGAGAAAGGGATGACACAAAAGGAACAAGTAAGAAATGATATGCGGATAGTAGAAGTCTGGGGGTTCACATTCTGTAGTAACTTCTTCAGTGCTGTAAGTATCTATTTATATAAAATTAGAATTATTTATATATAGAACTTAAATATTTTTTCTATTCAGCTAAGATATTTTGCAGTGCTGTGAACACATTTTAAAGAGTTTGTCCGATCTTGTGGTACAAGTCTGCAGTCACTCTGTGTGAATGTAGACTCATGAATTCTGACAACGTTCAGTGAACCCACTGTCAGGATTCTCCAGTGTCGGGAGTGGGCTGTCATGTGACTGCAAGTATACGTTTTGCATTCTTCTGGCCACATTCCAACTATACTTATTCAGCCTGGCTCCATTCACTTGTATTCAGCAAGGTTGCACACCTTTAGTTGACATGTAACCGCATATATGCAAATCACATACTTGCAGTCGGGAGCACTATGCGCTGTCAGTATTCACATGTCTGCAATTACATACAGTGATTTTAGACTTGTACCCCAAAACTGGAAAACCCCTTCAAGTACTCAGTTTTGTACCTTTCTTTACTGGGGCTCAGATTCTAATGATTTTATGTATACATTGGCTATGCAGGCTGCTCCGGGTTAACCCTATAGGTGCAAACACAAATTACAGTGCTGGAATATGCTCTTACTGTAGCTACCACCTAAAGTAAAAAAAAAAATCCAAAAAAAAAAAATCACAAGTCAGAATGTTTTGACCTCCGGGCTCACACCAGCAAACTGGATCTTCTAATCAAGGGGCCATCCAGAGGTTGCATGCCTCTTCTGTGGGATCGCCTATAGGGTTAACAGAAGTTTGGCATAGGGTCAGCAGCTGGATGATAACCTCTTGGTGCCTTCCTGCAAAAACTAACTATAGTACTGAATGGATGATAAATACCACAATACATCCCGGGCCCCTGGTAACAATATATGATGTTTATGTCTTTATACCAAAAAAAAAAAAAAAAAAAAGTTTCCTTTAAACTTTCCCCTCCCACTCTCTTTCCATCATCTCCTACTTCTTCACTTTCCATTGGGCTCCATCTGTTTTCTCGGACCCTCAAAAAACTTCTGTCCAGTAATCAAATATTACTTTGGCATATTTAGCCTTCATTTTTTTTTTTATTTTTTTAATTACTATCCCGAACATTTCAAAAAAATCATTTTGGTTTTATAAACAGGGCTATTTATGTTAAAAAAAAAAAAAAAAGACAAAAAAAACCCAAAAGAGAACCCAAAGTCAATAAACAAAACATTTCACATAAAAAAGTTACAAAAATACTTTGCTCTCCAAAATATTTCTCCTAGAATAGCACCACAGCTGAAATTCAACAAGTGTTAACCAAAAATAAACAAACAAAGCAACACAGCCTCACCTCCACAGGGTATTAAAATAAATACATATAGTTTGATTGTGTGCTATGGCGGATGAAAGCAAAGTCAGCGTAGCAGAAGAAATAGCACCTACTCAAGTGGATCCACAAAAAGGCATGTTTTACTCATACACCATCTCTACGAATGCCAATCATGCCAACTGGCCAACCGGTAACTGTAGAGCCAAGAGATGATTCCAAGGAGGTCCCAATTGGTTTGAGGAACACTTTGTTCACTTCCCAATCACAGTTCACCAACGGGGAATGTCCGAAATTTCAGACTAGGAGGTAACGGGATGGCATTTCCTCCTGGGTTCCAGCCCCAGACAGGGTGAGTTCTAGGCACAGCTTTAGGGTCCTGTGTCTTTAGAGAATAAGCTGGACACAGGTCCCCATCCTCTCCGACCACAAGAGAGGGAGGGGCTGGAAAATTCCCCAAAAAGCTAAATGGGGGTCTAACAGGTGCATGAGTGTTAGAGGCAGACTTTTTCCCATTGGCATTCCGGTCCCGTATCTTCCTTTTCTTCTTTAGTAGCACTTTTCCCTTAGGCCTCACTGACCTTTTGGCACCAGGGGACTTACATTTTCGGGTAATGGCAGGGTGCAAGTCTCTCAAGTCTGTTCTGAAGCCCCTAGCGTAACACCACAATTTGGATTGGCGGACCAGCCTATCAAACTGTTGTACCCTGGGTTCTGGCTCCACAGGCTGGGAACCCTCTTTCTGGTCCACCTCCTCCTCCTCAGGAGGTAGAGATGCCTCTTCTTCATTGTCCTCTGCTATCTTAGGGGACTGCCCACTGTTACGAGGGGGACCCGGGGAAGCATGCCAAGATGGGAAATGGACAGCTTCCGCCGGTCAAGGTCCACTGTGCGGTGTAAGGGACCGCCGCTATGGTGGGTGAAGAGTGAGCGGGTTGCTGCTAGCGATCGTCTGGAATGTCACAGACGATCTATGTACACCGATCTGCCCTAACCCGTGAGGGTTGTATGGCAGGGATCTCACGGCTCGGTGTACCTGTTGCACGGGGAAGCACAGAGGTGCCCACTCACGTGTGCCAGTGGAAGTCACGAGAATATGGCACGAGGGTAGCACAGAGGTGCCCACGCACGTGTGCTTTCAATAACCAGGTGAGTCCGGTTGAGACTCGAGGAGCTCACCTGGGACAGGAACACGGCCTGTTGAAGGGGATACTGCCGGAGCAGCAAGGCAGGAACACGGCCTGCAAACGAGGTACTGCCGGAGCAGCAAGGGCCAAGCCCACAAGAGACAGAAATGCCTGAGCAGTGGCGTGGCAGCACGCTGCCAGACATCCAAACATAGAAGGACGGTCGCGCGCCGCCATGATGGCAGGGGGAGCTTTTAAGGAGGTGCAGCTCCACCCGAGGGCGGGCGCGAGGCGGAGATGACGGACTTGACCCAATCAGGGTCCACGACGTCCCAGCCTGGCCAGTCAGGATTCACCACGTCACCAGCCTTGTCATCAAGCCGTGTGACGTCAGTGAGCGAATCAGGACCCACCACGCATTGCACATGCTCACCCTCCTGCCTCTGGGAAATAGAGGCGGGATCCTTGGTCTCACAATGTGCAGAGATAACGGGAATCTCACTGCTTCCCTGAGCAGTAAACCTCTGCACATTGCGCAGCCTTGCAGACCTTCGGGGCCGCTGAGCAGGAGAGTCTGCGGCAGGGCAGGAATGGGAGACCGCTTCACTCCTTGTAACAGGAGAACCACTAGGTGTCACCCTTCTGCTGCCTCTCTGAGAAGGTATCTCCTGCACACTGCGCAGTCTGGCAGACCTTTGGCGCTGCTGAGCAGGAGTGCTCGTGGCAGGCAAGGAATGGGAGACTGCCTCAGGAGAGCCATGAGATGTAACATTACCCCCCCCCGTCTAGGCCCCCCCCCTGTCCGTGCTCGAAGGCCGCTATCAAACCCGGGGCGCGGATATGATCCTCCAACTCCCAGGATCTATGCTCCGGACCACGACCGGCCCACTCCACGAGGTAGTACCTCTTGCCCTGTATGACTTTTGTCTCCACAAGTTTTGCCACCTCAGGGTCGTCGGACGGGGAGTCGGTTTGAGCCGGCAGGGACCCCGAGAATTTATTAAGTCGTACGGGTTTCAGGAGGGACACGTGAAAGGTGTTGGCTATAGCCCAGCGTGGAGGGAGCTGGAGTCGATATGCCACTGGGTTTACCTGCTGTAGTACTTTAAACGGACCCAGATACCTAGGGGCGAATTTGGCTGCCTGTACCCGTAGGTTAACATTCTTAGAGGACAGCCATACTAGGTCACCAGGGGCGAAGGATGGTGCAGGGCGGCGGCGAACATCAGCCGTTGTCACCATCCGGTCTTTAGCCCTTTTAAGAGCCTCTTGGGTGTCATCCCAGATCTCCCGGGCCTTGGTCGCCCAATCCTCCACTCTAGTATCGGGTGACGTAATGGGCATCGGAACCGGGATTCTGGGATGTTGTCCGTTATTGAGTAGGAACGGAGTCTGGCCAGAGGATTCATGGACCGAATTGTTAATGGCAAATTCGGCCCAAGGAAGGAGGTTAGCCCAGTTGTCGTGGTGCGCGGATATAAAATGGCGGAGGTAAGTTACCAAGGTCTGATTAGTCCTCTCCACTAGTCCATTGGTCTCGGGATGGTATGCGGAGGAGATGTTCAGCTCTATCTGCAGGAGCTTACAGAGCTCTCTCCAGAAGCGAGACGCGAACTGGGGACCCCGGTCGCTCACCACCTTGTCAGGCATGCCATGCAACCTAAATACATGCCGAATGAACAAGGTGGCGAGAGCACGTGATGTCGGGAGTCGTGGGAGAGGAACCAAGTGGACCATTTTAGAGAAGTGGTCCGTGATGACCCATACGACCCTGTGCCCTGCTGACTTGGGCAGATCTCCCAGGAAGTCCATCCCTACCACTTCCCAGGGACGATCCGGCACTGGCAGTGGGTGAAGAAGACCTGCCGGTCTCTGCCGGGACGGCTTATTCCGAGCACACGACATACAGGCTCCCACATACTCCTGTATGTCCTGGGGTAGTCTCGGCCACCAATAATGCCTGGTCACCAGGTCTCTGGTCCTTTTGACCCCGAAGTGACCCCCAACCTTGGAGGCATGGGCCCACGATAGCACCTCGTTCCGTAGTTCAGGGGGAACGAGGGTCTTGCCAGGTGGCACCTGGTCCAAAGAAGTGGGAGTGACCATCCTCAAGCTGTCCGGGGGTAGTATAAGACGAGGCTCCTCCTCGTCCTCCTCCAACACAACCATACAACGTGACAAGGCATCGGCCCGTACGTTCTTCTCACCGGCCAGGTGGCGGATAATAAAGCGGAACCGGGAGAAGAATAAAGACCAACGGGCCTGCCTTGGGTTCAGGCGTTGTGCTGTCTGGAGGTATGTGAGGTTTTTGTGGTCAGAAAATACCTCAAATGGATGCTTCGCACCCTCCAGGAGATGCCGCCATTCCTGGAATGCTAGTTTCATCGCCAGTAACTCCCTATCCCCTATGGAGTAGTTCCTCTCGGCCGGAGAAAAGGTCTTGGAGAAAAAGAAACAAGGATGCTTCCTTCCTCGTTCGTTTTTCTGGTACAGGACTGCACCTGCACCGACCTAAGAGGCGTCTACCTCCAGTAGGAAGGGTTTTGAGATGTCTGGACGATGAAGGATGGGAGCTCTGGAGAAGTGAGTTTTGAGAGTGTGAAATGCCTCTACCGTTTCTCGTGTCCATGCTTTAGGATTAGCGCCCTTGCGGGTAAGGGCAATGATGGGTGCTGCCACCGTCGAGAAGTTGGGAATGAACTGGCGATAATAATTGATAAACCCCAAGAATCGCTGGATCGCCTTCAGCGAGCGGGGCTCAGGCCAGTTCATCACTGTCTCCAACTTCCCCGGATCCATTGCTAACCCCTGACTGGACACGATGTACCCCAGGAACGGCAAGGATTCCCGTTCAAAAACGCACTTTTCCAGCTTAGCATATAGCGAATGGGTACGGAGCCTCTTAAGTACTCGGATGACATCCCTCCGATGGGTGGTAAGATCGGGGGAGAAGATAAGAATGTCATCCAGGTATGCAACCACAGAAAGATACAAATCCCGGAAAATGTCATTCACAAAGTCTTGAAATACGGCAGGGGCATTGCAGAGTCCAAAGGGCATTACTAGATACTCGTAGTGACCGTCCCTGGTGTTAAAGGCGGTCTTCCACTCATCGCCCTTTCGGACTCGCACTAGATTATACGCCCCGCGTAGATCCAGCTTTGTGAAGACCTTTGCCCCGCGGAATCGATCAAATAGCTCAGTAATGAGGGGCAAAGGGTATTTGTTCTTGATCGTGATTGCATTTAATCCCCTGTAATCGATACAGGGGCGCAGATCCCCTTCCTTCTTCTGCACAAAAAAGAACCCTGCACCAGCCGGTGAAATAGACTTGCGAATGAACCCCTTCGCCAGGCTGTCCTGAATATATTTGGACATAGCCTCCGTCTCTGGAGCAGAGAGTGGATACACTCTGCCCCTAGGGGGCTCGGAGCCTGGCTTCAGGTCTATTCGGCAATCATATGGCCGGTGGGGAGGAAGAGTATCTGCCGCCCTTTTTGAAAAGACATCCCTGTAGGCCTCATAAGGTGTCGGTAAACCCGGCCCCTCTGTATCCCCTGAGGACCCTACCAACCTAATGATAGCGGGTGGTTCGGTAGTCACGAGGTGCTCTCTACAGGATCCTGCCCAGGATGAGATCTCCCCTGTTGCCCAGTTGAGTATAGGAGCATGCTGTCTCAACCAGGGAAGGCCCAGTAGGATCTCATCCGTCCCCCCTGGAAGCACCAGGAAGGACACCTGCTCATGGTGTCCCGGTGGTACATCCATCCTGAGAGGGATGGTGATCTGGGTGATAGGATCGAGTAGTATGGACCCGTCGACTACCCGAACCCTGAGTGGCTTGGGCAACAGAACCAGGGGAACTGAGTATCGGGTTGTCAGGGAGGTCGAGATGAAATTGCCTTCAGCGCCTGAGTCCAAGCAAGCCAGGGCAGAGAAGAGAGTAGTGCCGAACTGCAACTGGGCGCTGATAGTCAACCTAGAGGGAGAGGTAGCGTCTAGAGTCCCCCCTCTGATAGAAACTAGACGCTGTCTTTTCCCGACGGTTTTGGGACATCGGGTAGCTATGTGTCCCCTCTGCCCACAGGAAAAGCAGATGACACAAGACCGAGAACCTGGGGCAGAGGAGACCACCTTGGACACCTCCATTGACTCCACGGAGTCGCCTACAGGACTGGCTGGGAGACCTGTCTGATGGAAGACGGGAGGCAGACGCTTTTTAGGCCGAGAAGACGTGGGTGCTGAAGAGACCTCGAGCCTTCGCTCCGCCTGGCGGATGCCTATGCGAGAGGCAACCTGAATCAAGGACTCTAAAGTGGCAGGCACCTCACGCGTGGCCAGTGCGTCTTTGACAAACCCTGCCAGGCCCTCCCAAAACACAGGGACAAGGACCTTATCCGGCCAGTCTAGCTCTGCGGCAAGTGTCCTAAAGTGTACCGCAAAGTCCCCGACTGAAGTGGACCCTTGCCGAAGTCGTAGGAGGCGCAGTGCGGAGTCGTGGGTGACTTGAGGCCCGAGGAACACCATTCTCATGGTCCCAAGATAAGCTGCTAAGTTATTCACCACCCGATCTCCGCGCTCCCACAACGGCGTGGACCACTTCAGCGCTCTCCCTGTGAGCAGGGACTGGACGAAGGCTACCTTCGCCTTCTCGGTAGCGTAAAGAGTCGCGGACAGCTCTAAGTAGGTGGTAACCTGGTTTATAAAACCACGGCACTCAGAGCTGTTGCCGCTAAAGCGCTCTGGAAGCGCAAGGCGAGGAGACCTTCCGCCCAATAGCACAGCCTGGGTAGCCGCCTGGGTGGCGACTGTCGTCAGAGTAGTCTTATCGGAGGAAGACTGCTCCACTGCTGCCAATCGTGACTCCAACTGCTGCACATAACGCAGCAACTGCTGCTGCTCTTCAGCCATAGCCAGACCTTTGGCGCGACCGTAATGTTACGAGGGGGACCCGGGGAAGCGTGCCAAGATGGGAAATGGACAGCTTCCGCCGGTCAAGGTCCACTGTGCGGTGTAAGGAACCGCCGCTATGGTGGGTGAAGAGTGAGCGGGTTGCTGCTAGCGATCGTCTGGAATGTCACAGACGATCTATGTACACCGATCTGCCCTAACCCGTGAGGGTTGTATGGCAGGGATCTCACGGCTCGGTGTACCTGTTGCACGGGGAAGCACAGAGGTGCCCACGCACGTGTGCCAGTGGAAGTCACGAGAATATGGCACGAGGGTAGCACAGAGGTGCCCACGCACGTGTGCTTTCAATAACCAGGTGAGTCCGGTGGAGACTCGAGGAGCTCACCTGGGACAGGAACACGGCCTGTTGAAGGGGATACTGCCGGAGCAGCAAGGCAGGAACACGGCCTGCAAACGAGGTACTGCCGGAGCAGCAAGGGCCAAGCCCACAAGAGACAGTAATGCCTGAGCAGTGGCGTGGCAGCACGCTGCCAGACATCCAAACATAGAAGGACGGTCGCGCGCCGCCATGATGGCAGGGGGAGCTTTTAAGGAGGTGCAGCTCCACCCGAGGGCGGGCGCGAGGCGGAGATGACGGACTTGACCCAATCAGGGTCCACGACGTCCCAGCCTGGCCAGTCAGGATTCACCACGTCACCAGCCTTGTCATCAAGCCGTGTGACGTCAGTGAGCGAATCAGGACCCACCACGCATTGCACATGCTCACCCTCCTGCCTCTGGGAAATAGAGGCGGGATCCTCGGTCTCACAATGTGCAGAGATAACGGGAATCTCACTGCTTCCCTGAGCAGTAAACCTCTGCACATTGCGCAGCCTTGCAGACCTTTGGGGCCGCTGAGCAGGAGAGTCTGCGGCAGGGCAGGAATGGGAGACCGCTTCACTCCTTGTAACAGGAGAACCACTAGGTGTCACCCTTCTGCTGCCTCTCTGAGAAGGTATCTCCTGCAGTCTGGCAGACCTTCGGCGCTGCTGAGCAGGAGTGCTCGTGGCAGGCAAGGAATGGGAGACTGCCTCAGTCCTTGCCTCAGGAGAGCCACGAGATGTAACAGCCCACATTCTTGGGTCACACACTGTTTCTCCTCAGAAGATTCTTTCGGTTTGGACTCTTGGGGAGGCGGTGGACTGGCGGCCTGCAGGGCAGTTTGAGGGTCCTTTGCTGGTGGTTTTAGAGCCCTACAATCGCGGCTCCTGGTTATTATATGGCGACTTATCTTGTTAATCTCTACTGATCTATAGACGTCACCGCTGCTGTCAGATTCAGTGTCCAATGAACTCGTCTGGTAAATGACGGAGTCTGTGGGGCTGGAGTAGCCTACTGAGGTAGCTGGGCTGTGTGGGGCACTTGGAAATATATCCACAAGCTCAGTTGGAAATGTGGCTCTCATCCTGGAGGGCACACACTCCTTTTGGGGTATTTCAGGGGCATCACCTTCAAGTTGCATCCATTCTTTAGAGATCACAGTATTTGGGCCCCATGATGAGGAGCAAAGAACACGGAGATCCTCCCTGGAGATAAGACAACACTGCACAGCCCGACTTGGGACAGACCGAAGAGCCTTTAAGGCACGGAGCTCTCGCAGGTCACATCGCCGGCTCTGGATGTGCAGCCTCTCCATCCGGCGACAGACCCGCCCCCGCGGAACTCCTCTCAGCGGGCCGCTCAGCACCTCGGCGAGTGCGAAGAGCTGCCGGCCTCCGACGTGTAGGTAGCCCATCCGCGTGCCGGCTATTTCCTGGTATCCTGCCCTGGGCTCCATCAGGGTCCATGTGGCTTCCAGAACGGTCGGGAAGAAAAGTGGGGGCAGCTCGCAGTCCAATACAAGCCTCACGCAGCCTTCCCCCACATGCTGCCAGTAGAGGTAACGAAGCGCAGATCAGCACCGTCCACGGCTGCGGAGATCAGCGACTACTGAGGGCTGCGGAGAGAGAACTTCGGGATCCAGCCATGGATATACGGCGGCAGCAGCAATACTCAGCGTCCACATGTAAACTCCATCTCTATTCACAGGTGCAGACTGTCAGCGCCGTCTCCCATGTGAAGCCCGAGCTGCGCCTCTCACAGACAATAGTGCGTGCAGCGGGCTCTGTAGGTCCGGCCAGCGGCGGACGGCGGGCAGCCCCGGTCTCCGGTGCGCTTAGTCCCGGGTGTAGCGCATGCACGGCGTCGTGCAGCCTTCTGCGCTCTTCTATGTCCCATAGACTACCTACCTATCATTATACCGTTACCAGTAAAGTGCACTGCAAATACTATAGTGACACGTATTTATATACAAGCATGTCTAATGGGTAGAAGCTTGCATGCAAAAAAGAACATACAACAATGCTACACTGATGATAAAAAAACATAACACACCAACATTTGCATGAAAATTGGACAAAAGACAGTGTTGAAAATAGATCTGTTTTCTAATGTACAAAGAAATGACATCTCAATGAGGCCTTAATGTTAGAATAAGTCATGGGTACTTTTCGTCTGCACCAATACAAGTATGCACCATATAAGTATGATGCATTGAATTAGGCCAGAAATATTATTATGATGCACTTGGTCATCTATCATCACTTCTCTGCCATCATCTAATCATGTCTATCTTCCCACAGGTATATTGAATCATCCACCCTACTTTCCCATGAACTGAACTGATCTCCCCTTTCCTCTGCTGTGTGTGCTAATGCCTGGTATGTTAAATCATCCACCCTGCTTTCCCAATATGTCTGACCTGTTCTCTCTTTGCTTCAATATCTCCATGACATGCTCCAGCATCTCACTATGACCCCCCCCACCCCTGTTCCCCCCCTTCCTTTTATGACCTTTGTTTACTTTGCCTATGTGATGCTGCATCTGGCTTCTTTGATTGAGTTATCAAGAGGTTCTTGATGCACCACACTCCTTCACAGCTGATTGCACTTGTATATGTATATATCGGTGCACCTAAACGTCTGCACATAGACTTTTCATCTGCACCATGACAGGTCTGCACCATATAAGTATGATGCATTGAATTAGGCCAGAATTGGGCCGGAAGTGACCAGAAGGTAACTGGATACATAGTCACTGTAAACAATGTTTGTGTTTACCTTTACTTTCACCCCTATAAAGCTTCACTTTCTACTGCCCCCTCTGATCCCTAAACCCAGTAAGGAACTTTTCATCTCTCCAACCATCCTCCCCACCCATCTCACCTTCCCCTCAGATATTTTCCTCCACATTTCACCCAGTGTCTCTAGACACACTCGACCATCTCATGGCCTCTCCTGCTCCCACCTACTAACACTCTCACTGCTTCTCCCCACTGCTGGAGATATCTCTCCAAATCCTGGTCCTCCTCACCACATCCCTATTGTCACTTCAAACCCTCATCCACAACCTATCACAAATTTCCGCAACCTCTCTAACCTCATACCCATCCACCCAGCCCCCGCTCCCCCAGTCCCACTAACAGGAGCTCTATGGAACGCTCGCTCTGTCTTTAATAAACTTTCCTACATTCATGATCTTTTCATCACTAATAAACTTTCCTTCCTCACCATCACAGAAACCTGGCTCACCCCCTCTGACACAGCCTCTCCTGCTGCACTTTCCTATGGCGGTCTCCAACTCTCTCTCACACCCCCCGCCCCAGTAACAAGCATGGTGGAGGAGTTGGTTTGCTCCTGTCCAACCAATGCTCCTTTACACCAATTATACTACCACCCTCTGTTACTCTTCCCTCTTTTGAGGTGCACTCCGTACGCATCTACGCCCCCTCCAACCTTCAACTGGCTGTCATTTACCGCCCTCCAGGGCTAGCCACTGCCTTTTTGACCATTTCACCACCTGGCTACTACACTTCCTCTCCACCGACATTCCCACCATCATCATGGGTGATTTCAACATCCCCATTGACACTTCCCACTGATCTGTCTCCAAACTTCTAACACTCACTTCCTCCTTCGGCCTCACCCAATGGTCTTCTGCAGCTACTCACAAAGATGGCCACACGCTGGACCTCATCTTCACTCGCAACTGTTCCCTATCAAACCTCTCTAACTCACCTCTCCCCCTGTCTGACCACAACCTACTCCCATTCTCTTCCCTCTCTTCTCCAAGTACGCAACCCCCCCTCCACAAACTTTCACATCCTCGCAGAAATATCAAACACCTTAAATTATACGCACTTTCTCAGTCCTTTCTCCCTCTCACAGACATTGCATTTTTACACGATGCAGATGCTGCTGCAACTTTATACAACACTACAATCTCTGCAGTTCTTGAATCAGCTGCCCCCCTCACACACAACAAAACCCGCACAATCAACAGGCAACCCTGGCACACGAGTCAGACTAAAGAACTGAGACGGGCTTCCAGAATTGCTGAGCGCAGATGGAAGAGGTCTCATTCCACTGAGCACTTCATTGCATATAAAGAGTCCCTCACCACCTTCAAGTCCACACTCACTGCTGCAAAACAAACCTACTTCTCATCCCTCATATCCTCTCTCTCTCACATCCCTAAACAGCTATTCAACACTTTCAATTCTCTCCTTCGTCCTCCAGCACCACCTCCCTTTCCTCTCATCTCAGCTGAAGACTTTGCCTCTTTCTTGAAGCAGAAGATTGACAACATCAGAGCAAGCTTTGGCCCACAATCACCACGGCCCCTCATCATAGCTACTCAGCCCGCTTCCTCCAAATCCAGCTTCTCAACCATGACAGAAAACAATCTTTCCACTTTACTCTCAGGATCACATATAACCACCTGTGCACTGGACCCGCTCCCATCGCACCTCATGCCAAACATCACCGCAGTCCTCATCCCAGCCCTAACCCATCTCTTCAACCTATCACTAAAAAGTGGTGTATTCCCCTCATGCTTTAAACATGCCTCCATTACACCCATCCTCAAAAAGCCCTCCCTTGACCCATCCTCTGTGTCAAACTATGGCCCCATATCCCTTCTCGCTTATACCTCAAAACTACTGGAACAGCATGTCTATCTTGAATTGTCCTCATACCTTTCCTCCTGCTCCCTCTTTGACCAGCTCCAATCTGGCTTCCGACCACATCACTCTGCTGAAACTGCCCTAACCAAAGTCACCAATGATCTACTAACCGACAAAGCCAAGCGACACCACTCTATCCTCCTCCTCCTGGACCTGTCCTCTGCCTTCGACACAGTTAACCATTCCCTCCTACTACAGATTCTCTCATCTCTGGGCATCACAGAGTTAGCCCTATCTTGGATCTCCTCATACCTAACAGACCAAACTTTCAGCGTCTCCCATTCTCACACCACTTCCTCATCTCGCCCCCTATCTGTCGGTGTCCCCCAAGGCTCAGTTCTTGGACCCCTGCTGTTCTCCATCTACACCTTCGGCCTGGGACAGCTCATAGAGTCCCACGGCTTTCAGTATCATCTCTATGCCGATGACACACAGATCTACCTCTCTGGACCTGACATTACCTCTCTACTAACAAACATCCCACAATGTCTGTCTGCTATTTCATCCTTCTTCTCTGCGCGATTCCTAAAGCTTAACATGGAAAAAACAGAGTTCATTGTCTTTCCTCCTCCTCACTCATCTCCTCCAACAAGCCTTTCCATCAAACTTGATGGTTGCTCACTCTCCCCAGTCTCACAAGCTCGTTGCCTTGGAGTAACCCTCGATTCTGCTCTATCTTTCAAGCCACACATCCAAGTCCTCTTCACCTCATGCAGACTACAACTCAAATATATCTCCCGTATCCGTGCTTTCCTTAACCAAGAATCAGCAAAAACATTAGTGCATGCCCTCATCATCTCCCGCCTTGACTATTGCAACCTCCTGCTCTCTGGCCTCCCTTCCAACACTTTTGCACCCCTTCAATCTATCCTAAACTCTGCGGCCTGCTTAATCCACCTCCCCCCTCGCTATTCCCCAGCCTCGCCACTCTGCCAATCCCTTCACTGGCTTCCAATCGCCCAACGACTCCAGTTCAAAACATTAACCATGACATACAAAGCCATCCACAACCTGTCTCCTCCTTACATCTGTGACCTAGTCTCCCGGTACCTACCTGCATGCAACCTCAGATCCTCATAAGATCTCCTTCTCTACTCCTCTCTTATCTCCTCTTCCCACAATCGCATACAAGATTTCTCCTGTGCCTCCCCCATACTCTGGAACACTCTACCTCAGCATGTCAGACTCCCCCCTACCGTGGAAAGCTTCAAGAGGAACCTCAAGACCCATCTCTTCCAACAAGCCTATAACCTACAATAACCCTCAGTCCAGTACACCACTGCGCAACCAGCTCTGTCCTCACCTATTGTACCATCACCCATTCCCTGTAGACTGTGAGCCCTCGCGGGCAGGGTCCTCTCTCCTCCTATCACTTGTAAAGCGCCATGGAATAAATGGCACTATAATAATAAATAATAATAATAATAATGAGTATTTCATTGGTAGCATCACCATTCAGCTATTTAACAACTGATGAAGTGGGATGACAATCCTTGAACCCTCTCTAGTCTAATGTTGTTCCTTAGGCCGTGGGTCACAATAGTGTATAGTATCGAATCCGATGCTATATATTTAAGACACTCGGCTCAAACTCTTCTGCAAGCGTGAACTGAGTGTCATTCACTGTCCTCCGAGTTTCTCACACGCGACAGTCGGATGATAGGTGAGAAGAAGATGAAGAAATGAATCTTTCCTTCATCTCCATTGCCCATCTCTGTGTATATTGGATTGCACTCGGATGACATCTGTGATTCAAATAGACATGGACAACTTGCTCTGTAACAGGCAATAGCTGAATGAATGATATAGCTGTTGGCACCATGTAGTGAAATGTAGTAGAATTATTGGCCATTTTTAATTTCTTAAGTTGTTGCACGGGTCGCTTTAGATCTGCTTAGAATCATCGATATCTAATGCACATACTTATCCTCTGCAGCATTAATGTGATTAACTATGAACTGGAAGCTCATCTGTGCAGTCAATTAGTGTTTTCCTATTATTCCATGCTATATTAAAATGGCGTGTTTGGAGTGTTTAATACAGTGTATTAAAGCTGTAAGAAGTAGCTGAAATGTAGAAAAGTAAAGTTATCTTCTATTGCTGGTATAATTGAGATCCAACATGTTTACTGACTGATAGAGTTGAGCAAAAAGATTTGTTGGACTCTGGCACAGCAGGCAGGTCAGTTGTATGGCGTCTACCTCTGTTTAGGAGGTGTTTTCTGTGCTCTGATCCAGTGCAGCTCCCCTGATGAGTTCACAACGAAACGCGTAGGGAGACTGGGGCACGCCATCTGCGGTTCGTTATTTGAGGGGTATGGTGTAGCTATACACAATAGCTCCCCCTTGGAGATCCAGCAGTCATCAGGACATCCACCTTGGGTTATGATGAGATACCGGTGAGATCGTTTTGGTTTTTTTCGCCTTATCGCTAAGGGTGTTAGAGTCTTTAGTGGCACTCTTGTTCTTTTATGGAGGTTATCCACTATTTGGTGTTAATTAGTACCAATAGTTGGCTCTAATGTTTCATATGGATTTTGGTTATCTAACCTTCAGGCCTATTTCATTTACATGATTATTTCTTTATGTATGTTTGTTTGTTTCCCCAATTTTATAAGCACTAATAAAAGTTATATTTTAATATTTTATTATCCAGCTTTATCACAGGTCAGTAGTCTGGACCATAGCCATGTGAACTTTCCTTTTCTAATTAGTAAGCTCGTTGTAGCATCATACATGCATCATGCCTCAAAGATGATGTCGTACCAGGCCAACTAATAAATAAATCCAATTCCCTGCTGTGTCTCCATATATGTATACCGAACTTTAGGTCCACCCATTCACTCCCTTTTCCCACTCATCCAGTCAGCGCGGTAGTTTTTCATTTATTTCTTCTTTTAGACAGGTTTGCGTGGACCCTGCCAAACTGCCTGCAGCTTCCATTCCCTTCCTCCCCCCCTTTTTCATAGATACAGTCGTATGAAAAAGTTTGGGCACCGCTATTAATGTTAACCTTTTTTCTTTATAACAAGTTGGGTTTTTGCAACAGCTATTTCAGTTTCATATATCTAATAACTGATGGACTCAGTAATATTTCTGGATTGAAATGAGGTTTATTGTACTAACAGAAAATGTGCAATCCGCATAAAAACAAAATTTGACCGGTGCAAAAGTATGGGCACCCTTATCAATTTCTTGATTTGAACACTCCTAACTACTTTTTACTGACTTACTAAAGCACTAAATTGGTTTTGTAACTTCATTGAGCTTTGAACTTCATAGGCAGGTGTATCCAATCATGAGAAAAGGTATTTAAGGTGGCCACTTGCAAGTTGTTCTCCTATTTGAATCTCCTCTGAAGAGTGGCATCATGGGCTCCTCAAAACAACTCTCAAATTATCTGAAAACAAAGATTATTCAACATAGTTGTTCACGGGAAGGATACAAAAAGTTGTCTCAGAGATTTAAACTGTCAGTTTCCACTGTGAGGAACATAGTAAGGAAATGGAAGAACACAGGTACAGTTCTTGTTACGCCCAGAAGTGACAGGCCAAGAAAAATATCAGAAAGGCAGAGAAGACGAATGGTGAGAACAGTCAAGGACAATCCACAGACCACCTCCAAAGACCTGCAGCTTCATCTTGCTGCAGATGGTGTCAATGTGCATCAGTCAACAATACAGCGCACGTTGCACAAGGAGAAGCTGTATGGGAGAGTGATGCGAAAGAAGCCGTTTTTGCAAGCACGCCACAAACAGAGTCGCCTGAGGTATGCAAAAGCACATTTGGACAAGCCAGTTACATTTTGGAAGACGGTCATGTGGACTGATGAAACAAAGATTGAGTTGTTTGATCATACATAAAGGCGTTATGCATGGAGGCAAAAAAACACGGCATTCCAAGAAAAGCACTTGCTACCCACAATAAAATTTGGTGGAGGTTCCATCATGCTTTGGGGCTGTGTGGCCAATGCTGGCACCGGGAATCTTGTTAAAGTTGAGGGTCGCATGGATTCAACTCAGTATCAGCAGATTCTTGACAATAATGTGCAAGAATCAGTGACGAAGTTGAAGTTACGCAGGGGGTGGATATTTCAGCAAGACAATGATCCAAAACACCGCTCCAAATCTACTCAGTCATTCATGCAGAGGAACAATTACAATGTTCTGGAATGGCCATCCCAGTCCCCAGACCTGAATATCATTGAACATCTGTGGGATGATTTGAAGCGTGCTGTTCATGCTCGGCGACCATCAAACTTAACTGAACTGGAATTGTTTTGTAAACAGGAATGGTCAAATATACCTTCATCCAGGAACTCATTAAAAGCTACAGGAAGCGACTAGAGGCTGTGATTTTTGCAAAAGGAGGATCTACAAAATATTAATGTCACTTTTATGTTGAGGTGCCCATACTTTTGCACCGGTCAAATTTTGTTTAAATGCGGATTGCACATTTTCTGTTAGTACAATAAACCTCATTTCAATCCAGAAATATTACTGAGTCCATCAGTTATTAGATATATGAAACTGAAATAGCTGTTGCAAAAACCCAAATTGTTATGAAGAAAAAAGGTTAACATTAATAGGGGTGCCCAAACTTTTTCATATGACTGTATAACTGATATATTCAGTCCTGTGTCCCTCCCCCACCCCCCCAGCATCACCTCCATACCCCCAGAGTTAAGTATAGCCCCTTTCCTATTCCTTGTGGGAGCATTAGTGTCCATCTTTATATTTAATAAATAAATCCCTATGAGAAGGCCGGAATAAGAATGGTGCATTCCCTACTAAAGAGGAGGTATCAGGGCTATAGTCCAGCAGCTATGGACTACAAACATGGATATTGGTATCTTGTAGCTTAAAGGGTGCTTTACACACTGCGACATCGCCAGCAATAGCACCCGCCCCCGTCGTTCGTGCGACATTTGGTGATCGCTGCCGTAGCGAACATTATCGCTACGGCAGCGTCACAGGCACATACCTTGTCAGCGACGTCACTGTGACCACCGAACAATCCCTCCCTCAAGGGGGAGGTGCGTTCAGTGTCATAGCGACGTCACTGCGGCATCACTAAGCGGCCGGCCAATAGCAGAGGAGGGGCGGAGATGAGCGGCCGGAACATGCCGCCCACCTCCTTCCTTCCTCATTGCCGGAGGACGCAGGTAAGGAGATGTTCGTCGTTCCTGCGGTGTCACACATAGTGATGTGTGCTGTCGCAGGAGCGACGTACAACATAGTACCTGTAGCAGCAGCGATATTAAGGAAAGGAGCGACGTGTCAACGATCACCGTTTTTGAATGATTTTGCGATAGTTGATTGTCGCTACTTGGTGTCACACGCTGCGATGTCGCTACCGGCGCCGGATGTGCGTCACTAACAACGTGACCCCGACGATATATCGGTAGCAATGTCGCAGCGTGTAAAGCACCCTTAACTCTCCTAAATAATTATACTTTATAGATTCGTTTTTTATACAGACATGTTACAGCTAATAATGAGCGAGCAATTCAATGCTTGGATGCTCGGTACTCATAATGATGAGCAGTTAGATGATCAGATGGGTGTGTGCCGCCCCTAAGCAGGCGAACTGCTCGGATCTGGGTTTGTTGTGGCTTGAGGGTCCCTGGGCCTGGGGCTTAGCTGCCACTCAGTGAAGGGGGTATTTACAAGGGAGTAATGTTCGTGACGTCCCCTGCGGGTTTCGGTAATGGGAGTACCACCACTGCTGGAGGGAGGACCGGGGCAGATGGTGTGAAGCAGCAAGGTGACAGTCCCTCCGCAGGTAGGGAAGGCCACATTGCTTGGGTGATGAAGGGAGATGGGAGGCAGGGTGCAAAGGCAGGTGTACTCATTGCGGTGGTTGATGCACTGTACGGCAGAGATAAACTGAGCCACACACTGTTCTTAACCAAGTCTCTGTGAACAGCAGCCACTGCCGGGAGCCCGTCCAAGTACCCGGTCCCACCAGTGTCACTTAGTGATTCGGAGCCTGCCTCCGTGCACAATTTGTTGTCCGTTGGTGGTCCCCGTGACTTGAAGCTGTTGGGGGCCCTGCTCACTATGTGTAGTGTAGCCGTGATCTTAAGGGCTGGCACTTGGGACCTCAGGGGGTTGCTTTGTCTGGAAAACCCTGTCCCCCTCGTTATGCTGATGCACTCAATCTCTGAGCTCCTAGGAAGGTCCATGAAGGCCCCCTTCCTCTGCAGGTTAATTGCTAGGACGTTGAATCGGCTCCTGACCTAGGGTCCTGTACCCCGTCGTGCTCGGTACCGGTCAGTTCTGTCAGTCCCTGAACCCGGTCACCGACTCCTTTGGTCCCGGATCACTGCTTGCGACCCAACTTCTCCTTACTAGCTCCCTGGGAGCTAACACTCCAGCTCCCCTCACTTCGGGAGTTCTCTCTCTTCTCTTTTCTCCCCCCAGTCTGCCCGACCCCTAGGTGGGTGGCCCTGTTCCAGCTAGACCAACCTACTGGTGTGTCTGACAGGTCATGGTGTGAAGTGTGGGTTGGATTTGTGGTGCAGATGGGAGTGACTCCAATCTCTGGGTACCTGGAACCATGGGGGGTAGGCCCTGCACCCTGGATAAGGATGCAGTTCCCTGTAGCAACCTGATGTATTCAGGGGTGCCACAGGTGCAACTCAATTATCTAAGTAAAATGGAAGTCAATGGAGAACTTGAGCATTTTTCCAGAAGATTTCCAGGAAAAATGCTCTAGTTAGCCATTGACTTACATTATATTCGGGTACTCGATGTAATGGATGACTAGGAGACACAGGGGGACCTATGCTGGCCTTAAGGCCTCCAACACACATCCGTGAAACACGTGCGTGTTTGGTCCGTTTCCGTATATACCGGAGACACGGACAAACGTGCACCAATGTTATGCTATGTTTGAGGTCACACGTGCGTTATTCCATACGGTTCGTGTGTCTGTGTCCGTGATACGTATGTGTATCCGTTTTGCACGGAAGCATGTCCATTGTCTGCACGGAACACGCACACACGGACCCAATGGAAGTCTATGGGTCCGTGAGCACTTTGTACGTGACACGGATGCATCTCCGTTTTGTGATTTTTTTTTCTAGCGATGTCGGTCATTCTTTCTTTTTCTGTGTATGTCGGTCAATCTCCCTCAGTCCGTCCGTCGGTCTCTCTGTCTTGTCTGTCCCTCTCTCAGTCTGTCGGTCAGTCTCCCCCTCTCTCATACTCACCGTTCCCCGATCAGCGGTGCGGCGCTGCACAGCTGTTAAAAAAACTCCGGTGGCTTTTACTATTTTGAAAAAGCCGGCCGCTCATTAATCAATCTCGTATTCCCTGCTTTCCCCGCCCACCGGTGCCTATGATTCGTTGCGGTGAGACACGTCCCCACACTGAGTGACAGCTGTCTCACTGCAACCAATCACAGCCGCCGTTGGGCGTGTCAATATCGAGCAGTAAAATAAATAAATAAATAATTTTAAAAAAACGACGTGCGGTTCCCCTCATTTTTATACCAGCCAGGGTAAAGTCAAACGGCTGAAGGCTGGTATTCTCAGGATGGGGAGCCCCAAATTATGGGGAGCCCCCCAGCCTAACAATATTAGCCAGCAGCCACCCAGGATAGCCGCATCCATTAGATGTGACAGTTCTGGGACTCTACCCGACTCTTCCCGATTTGCCCTGGTGCGTTGGCAATCAGGGTAATAAGGGGTTAATGGCAGCAGCCCATAGCTGCCACTAAGTCCAAGATTAATCATGTCAGGCGTCTCCCCGAGATACCTTCCATGATTAATCTGTAAGTTACAGTAAATAAACACATACACCCGAAGAAATCCTTTATTTGGAATAATAAACACTAACAAATACTCTCGTTCACCACTTTATTAAGCCCGAAAAAGCCATCCATGTCCGCCGTAATCCACGGAGGTCCCGCAGCGCTCTCAGCTCTGCTACATGAAGGTGACAAGAGCTACAGAAGAACACCGCCGCTCCTGTCAGCTCCACACAGCAACTGAGGTGAGAAGCGCGATCAGCGATGATGTCACTCAGGTTACTCATGGCCACCGCTGGATCCTCAAACTGTGACTGCAAGTCGCCCGAGTGACAGCGATGAAGTCACAGGTGAGTTGCGGTCATGGGTGGAGGATCTAGCTAGCCGCGGGTAACCTGAGTGACGACAGTGCTAATCGCACTGCTCACTTCAGTCACTCAGGGGATTAGCGTCCACCGGTGAGCCCTTCACGGGTGACCGCTAATCAGTACGCGACACAGACAGAGCCGCGGTATGACAATGAAGTCGGGTGAAGTTCCCCCGAGTTCATTCTCATCGCGCGTCGCTGTCTGCTGTCAGCGGGTATGTATCAATGACATTGTGCATCACACACGGAACATTTCACATGGGCAACACATGGACATGTCACTTACGTATCACACGCACACACGGACATTCAACACGCACACACGGCTAGCATACGCAATTCACACGGATGCCACACGTACCATAAAAAAGGACTCAAAAACGGAAAACGGACCCAAAAAACGGAACGTAACACACGTGCGTGTTTTTCACGGATGTGTGTCGGAGGCCTAAGACTGTTTCCCCTGTGTTCAACCTCACCCCGGAGGTACCCTTAATGGTAGGGAGGTCCGGGCCCCTGACCTGGCCTTGTCCCTGTCGGGCCCTGGCCTAATACCCCCGCACCTTCAACCCCTGGGTGGGCAGGACACAAAGTAATGAACCTCCTACAAGACAAAGACAAGGGGTAAAACTGAAACTCACATACCACAATATCCACAGAGGGGAGATAAAAAGACACCAGAGGGGATAAACCATAAAGGAGGGAGAAAATCACACAAGGAACTTTCATACAACGCAAACAACAAATCGTTGGTCAAAAAACGGAAGGTCGCTCTGGATGCCAGGATATCGCAATAGCTAAGCAGAAGCTATCTTCGGTGGTCTCCTACTACATTCCCCAGCCTTAAATAGGAGGAGACCAGCTGTGGAAGGTAATCAGCAACCTACAGTAGCTCTCAGAAAAGTAGCACACTGCTCCCAAAAAGGACTAAAGGTGGTGTCACACACAGCGACGGGGACAACGACGTCGCTGCTACGTCACCATTTTTTGTGACGTGACAGCGACGTCCCGACGCTGTCGCTGTGTGTGACATCCAGCAACGACCTTGCCCCTGCTGTGAGGTCGCCGGTCGTTGCTGAATGTCCTGCTTCATTTTTTGCTCGTCGCTCTCCCGCTGTGAAGCACACATCGCTGTGTGTGACAGCTAGAGAGCGACAAACTGAAGCGAGCAGGGAGCAGGAGGCGGCGTCTGGCAGCCTGCGGTAAGCTGTAACTAAGGTAAACATCGGGTAAACAAGAAGCCCTTTCCTTGGTTACCCGATATTTACATTAGTTACTAGCACCGCGCTCTCACGCTGCCAGTGCCAGCTCCCTGCTCCCTGTACTCCTAGCCAGAGTACAAATCGGGTTAATTACCCGATGTGTACTCCAGCTACATCAGCAGGGAGCCGGCACTGGCAGCGTGAGAGCACACTGCTTAGCGCTGGCTCCCTGCACACGGAGCTGGAGTACACATCGGGTAATTAACCCAATGTGTACCCTGGCTAGGAGAGCAGGGAGCCAGCGCTAAGCGTGTGCGCTGGTAACCAATGTAAATATCGGGTAATGGTTACCCGATATTTACCAAGTGCAGCATGGCTTCCACAGCGACGCGTGTCGTTATGATCACTGCTGCTTCTGCTGTGTTTGACAGCTAAGCAGCGATCATAACAGCGACTTACTAGGTTGCTGTTGCGTCACAGAAAATGGTGACGTAACAGCGACGTCGTTGTCGCTGTCGCTATGTGTGAATCCAGCTTTACTCCTACACAGCTGGGAGCAGTGAAGCAACTCAGCTGACGCCCAGCCAAGCTGAACACTTAAGAGAGACCAGGTTGCCTGTCGGACTCTACAATATGAACAGAGTCCAACGCCGTAGTAGTAATCTATTTGTGCAAATCTGGACAGCACATGACACTTGAGTCGCATCCATCCGACCATCCAACTGCTCATTATGAGTACGAAGTACCTGAGCATTGTAGTGCTCGCTCAACACTAGTTACAGCCAAATCTTGTAGTTATTGGGATGTGCATGGTTGTTTAATTTTGCCCATACACCCTAGATAGTTGTGCACTGACAGCAATCCCTCCCAACAGCTCCACAGTCTGTATACACATGCAAATTAATTTAATGTGTATAGCCACCTTAAGGGGGTTGTCTCATCTTCTGAAGCTGGAGCCCACTGCTCCCCAAACTCAAAGCTTCCTGCTTGCTGGGGGCTGTGCACTCCTGCTTCATTGACAGTTTAGACAATTGACACCCTTGGACTTCTGGTCCATACTGTTCACGTTCTACTGCTGCAAGCAGAGGCAGGTGTGCCTCTGTGGCATTGGAAGCAAGCAGTTGGCCAGACGGAATACTAACAGTGCGCTCCAGTGATCGGCTAGGATAAACACAGCCCTTATGTGACGCGCTGGCACTGCCAGGTGGTCACAGAGGTACATTACACCCTACATAACATCTTCCCACACAAGGTTCCATCAGCCACAAAATCCTAGTCACACCCCCAGGGTAAGAAGGACATACCAGTGGGCAGGACTAGGTGGATTTGGGAGCACCCACCTAGGGGTCTTGAGGATCCGGGGGTGGGAACAAGTCAGATCATTTTTGAGTTTGAAGTTGGAGGTCAAGTGGAGAGGAGTGACAGTGACAGACTGTCAGAGGAAAGCTGAGCCTAGTGGAGAGTAGACAGGGTGTGGCGCCCTGGACTAGCCAGGTACTACAACACACACCCCCACCCCGAGACAGGCACATCAGCCAGACACAAAATCCTTGTTGCCTCCCTCCAGGGGCTGATGTCCACACCAGGTGGGGTGGAGCCAGGCAGTTGGCCCCACCCACTGAGGAGTTCACGGTCCTGGAGGCAGGAAAAGGAAGGCAGTTCAGTTAGGGAAGTGAAAGGGAGAGGACTGAAGTAGGAGGGAGAAGGAGTAAACTGACCGTGTCCGGGTGTGTGGCCCAGGCACTAGGAGCAAGGTTGGCAGACGGTGGTGGCCGTCTGCAGGAGAGGCAGATCAACGCGGAACCGTAGGACCGGGGTCAGGCGGTGGCCCGCCGGTACCGAACCGGGGAGCGAAGTGAAGCCAGCACACACCGGCAGGGCCTGCGGACCCCGACCAGGCTTGGAGTCGCCGTAAAGAGGTCAAATCCGTTAGTGACCGGAACCCCAGGGGTTTCCTAACATTCAAGACCCGATAGAATGGCCTAGCTAATTAACAAATTGAGGGCAGGATTATAGGTACTGTCCCAACCTAAGTCCCGAAAATAGACAACCACCCACAGAAAGAGGTAGGGAATCCGCCAGGGCCCGGTAGATCCCACGGGTCAGCGTCAGCAGGCACGACTCCCAACCGGTAGCGGACTCCCGCGTTCCACACCGGGAAGTCCACCACATCACAACACAGTGCAGAAGAAAGTGACACAGACCACCAGCCCGGGTGGGGGACCAGAGTACACCCGGCCATGGCGGCCGGCCACTAGCACCTTGGTTAATCACTGGACTTGTCTAATTTCTTTAACTGTGAGTAAGCTGAGACTCCTTGGTCTGACCAGGCGCGCCAGCCCCTGCCATCACCGTCCCCTGCACCAAGTTACCGGGTCCCGGGGCAACCATCCCTACCCACGGAGGGGTTAACAACCAGCTGCCATCTGATCGCCCCGGGTGTCCCACAGCAGTAGCAGTTGTGCCATACTTCACCACACACCGTGGGTGGCGTCACAGACTGACTACGGCAAATCCCGTACAAATACGTCCCCCTTTTATTTGGAGTGTCCGCGTGACCTCCGGGTCCGGAGGATCCCTCGAGCCACACTGCGGGTCCGGATCTCAGCAGCCCACTGAAATCCCAAGGGTCAGTTTTCGCGGGCACATCTCCCAACCAAAATAAACCGGGAGTGGACTTCCCCGTTCCAGATGGAGTTGTCCAAAAGTGAGGAAAGTACAGAGTGTCGGAGGAAGGGACATTGGTACACCAGCCGGGTATGGGACCCGAGTACACCCAGACGCAGCAGCCGGCCACTGACACCTTGGTTTACCAACGGACTTGTGTGTAATTCTTCTACAGTGAGTACACCAACATCCCTCGGTCCGGCCCGGTGTGCCACCTACGGCCTACATCACTCCCCGTGTTCTGGACACTAAGCCCTGGGGCCTCCATCCCTACCCACAGAGGGGTTAACATCCAGATGCTATCCCATCTCCCCCCGGGTGCTCCCCAACAGCAGCGGTGGTACCATATCTTACCACACACTATGGGTGGTGTCACGTAGTACCTACAGCAATACAAATACGTCCCCTTTTTATTTGAGTGTCCGCGTGACCCCCGGGTCCGGAAATCCCTTGAGCCACTGCAGATCCGGATCCGAGCAGACTGGCTGCTACTGACGTGGGGGCGGCACACTTACAAGCTCTATTGGAAAGAAATTGTAAGATACATGATCGACCACCATAGCATGGTCACAGTGGTTGCTGGTATTTTAGGCAATGACCAGTTTACCAGTTTAACATTAAAAATCATTCCGATCTTCAGATTGGAGAGGATTTTTAATAACACATAAATTGCAAGTTCCTTTTTTTTTTTACAAGCACTTTGGAAATTTTGTTAATTTACGATACAGTAGATAATGAGAATAACTTTTTAAGTATGCCTTGTACAGGTCCTGGGGGGGAGGGTTGGGGGACAACAAGATACTCCGACTTGGTATCGGTAATTAGATACATGACTAGGACAGCAAACAGAATCTTTACCCCGGGTCAAGGAGAGCCTAGCTAGCCTTTTTAATGAGAATTTTAATATTGATGAACATTGTATTATATAATGCATTTTGTATTCTTTGTCTTGCAATCTGAAGGAAAATACACAGGATGGTAATTATGTTCCAAACAGTAATTGAAAAGACAATACCAAGCTGAACCATGGAAACAAGAAGTAAAAAAACACCTGTGAGAAACAAACCCAGAAAATGTGTTATACCTTACAATCCTCAGATAACTTCACTTTTGCTCTTATGACGGGTTTACATACTTTTGGCGTTTTCTTAAGCAGTTTCATCAGGTCGTAACTGGGAATGGCTTTCAACAGGTATATCTTGTCAGAAGTTCATTTTTTAAATCACCGGTCTTCAGACAGGGTTTGTGACCATTTGGTATGTTTTGCAAGGACAGTGTTCAGCCCTATTCTACAACTTTTTTTTTATAGGTTTAACACTAGAACTACTGAGGTAGTCATTTTGACTACTTTGCACTATGTATTTCTATATAGGTGTCACAAGTCCAGTAGTTCTAGTGTTAAGGGGTACTTTGCACACTACGACATCGCAAGCCGATGATAGTGATGCCGAGCGCGATAGTCCCCACCCCCATCGCACATGCGATATCTTGTGATAGCTGCCGTAGCGAACATTATCGCTACGGCAGCTTCACATGCACTTACCTGCCCTGCGACGTCACTCTGGCCGGTGACCCGCCTCCTTCCTAAGGGGATGGGTCATGCGGCGTCACAGCGACGTCACACGGCAGGCGGCCAATAGAAGCGGAGGGGCGGAGATGAGCGGGACGTAAACATTCCGCTCACCTACTTCCTTCCGCATAGCCGGCGTGAGCCGCAGGACGCAGGTAGGAGATGTTCTTCGCTCCTGCGGCTTCATACACAGCAATGTGTGTTGCCGCAGGAACAAGGAACAACATCGTAACATCGGTCCTACTGAAATTATGGAAATGACCGACGCTACGCCGATGATCCGATTTCGACGCTTTTGCGCTCATTAATCGTATCAAAACGATTTACACACTACGATATCGACAGCGACGCCTGATGTGCGTCACTTTCGATTTGACCCCACCGACATCGCACCTGCGATGTCGTAGTGTGCAAAGTACCCCTTAAGGTTGATGGCATAAATCCATCGATTTTAACCTTCACCCTTAGATTACACTGAAGCTTGCTCAAATGAAGGAGTAACCACACAACTAGTGAGTGCTAATTCAAATGGACGCTGTTGAGAGGGAGGGAGAGAGAGAGAGAGAGCAAGAGAGGGAGAGAGACAGAGAGGGGGAGAGAGGGAGAGAGAGAGAGAGAGGAAGAGAGAGAGTGGTAGAAGGGAGAGAGTCAGAGAGGGAGAGAGATAGAGCTGGACACTGAAGGAGCAAGACACTGTAAGATGAGCTCCTGATTCAACCAGAGTTTATACCTTATAATGAGCAGATTGGAGGACATAATACGGAAATCTACAGATATGACGGAGTACTAAGCACACTGGACAAACTTTTTAAGGACTTTAAGCAATGACAAGAAAAATCACAAGAAAAATTAATACACAGATGGAAAAGGAGGACAAGATTGCCTAGTGGAAACCCAGCAAACAGACCACCATCAAACCCTACCAGCACAGCGCATCCCCAAGGTAAGGGCTCCATGCCAATACACTGCTAAAATAAGAATTGATCGTATATTACGCATTAGAAAATATAAAAGAAAGCCCTTTAAAATGAAACAACACGGGGATAGCACTGTAGTCAATGCAGGAGACCTGGAGAAGGCAACTGGAGCTAGCAGGGGGTCTGACACATTAGAGATAACCTTCCCTGAGAATGCCAAATCCAAGGAAGCTAGAAAAGCCATAAAACTGGACTCTATGAAGAAAAACCCAGAGACACTACTAATAGACTTGAATGAACAGGGGGAAAAAACAAATCTGTTATTCTACTCAGGGCACCATGAAGCCTGGGACCAGACTCTCAGCAAACATTACAAGAACATCAAAAAACGGGGCATTAGCAGGGGCAAACAAATTAGAGTACAGGATGAGGAGGACCCTGAGACCTTTAATCTCTCCATAAATATGTATAGAAATGGAACTATCATGGTCCAAGGAACGGAACAAAAAATGGAGGAATTTCATCAACAATTCCTGCACATTAAAAAGCAAGTGAAAACCCTAATGAAGGAAGGAAGCATATCCACAAGTGACCAGACAATCTCCAGCCACCCCCCAGCCCCATCTACACCCCAATCATCACAACCCCCCAGGGATATACTCAGAGACTGCCTGTCCCAATTAGAATGCGAGTTTATTCAATTCAAAGAAGAATTTCAAAGAAGCCAAGGTGAGAAAAATGCAAATGACCAACTGAGGGGAGAAATATCAAGTGTGAAAACAGACCTGTGGGAATTGCAAAGGTCACTTCAAAGGCTGCAGGAAGAAAATGCATACCTCAAAGAAGAAATAACCCAGCTAAAATCCTCAATCCTACAACAAAAAACAGAGAGGGCACCTCAAAGTATAAGCACTCCCCCAAAACAAATGCCTGCACCAACTACCCTGGTGCCAGATATATCACAGACCTGCGACAACCTCAGCCAGACGGACTCTACACATAACTCCAGCAATATCAATACAGCCCCACAAGCACAGCATATCAGGGTGTCCAACACCCCTGGACCCAACAACACGAAGGAAACCCCTACCATCAACCCCAGCAATGAAAATGCATCATCACAACAAACAAAGGCAACCAACACTCAGAGACCCAACACACAGAAACCAAATGGCCCAAATAAAACACTGGATCCTGATATAGTCCTAATAATAGACTCAAATGGGAAATACCTGGACACTCAGAGACTGTTTCCGACGGCTCGGGTTACAAAAATTCACTGCTCAACGATCCCACAAGCAGAGGAGGTGATCAGTAACCCATATTTCACCGAGCCCACACACCTCATACTACACACCGGCACAAACGATATCCACCAAAAGACAGTCACAAAGGACCTATCAAAACTCGCACTAGCAGCCCAGCAAAAATTCCCCAGAACCAAAATAATCCTGTCTGCCCTGCTTCCAAGGAAAGATGTACACCAACAAATAACCCAGCAAATCAACTCAGAGCTGGCCGCCAGTATTACCTCAGCACCAAACATACAGCTGGCAAGACACCCCGAAATAACGCTCCATCACCTCTATGACGACAAACACCTCAATAAACAAGGAGTCAGCCATCTAGCAAGAGAGCTAAAGGACATGGTTCTAAACAGACCTCCAAGACCACAAGCAAGACACCCACCAAACAGATGGCAGCCCACAGAGACCCCTGGAGAGAGTCCACAGAGATGGCAGAAATACTCAAGACCACATGCCCCAAAATGGCAATACAAAGCAACAGAGGGCAGCAACATGGCAGAAATAAGGACACTACTCAACACATTGTGCAGCAAACTCTTAGGACACTACTAAAATATGCCACCCAAACCCACCACTAAATCCGGTTATGTCCTATGAAAATCTATCCTTCCTCATTATAAGGTATATCAACTAAATATGACATCCTTAGTTATCAGCAGCTGGAACATTCAAGGATTGAATGCCTCAGCTTTTGGGTCCAAGACAAATGACCCAGACTTCAAACAAAGGCTAAAGAACATTGACATCCAGATCCTCCTGGAGACATGGGCCCAAGCAGAGGAGGAATCTCTCGCACCCATGGGATACAAGGAATTTTCTGTCTCCGCCCAGAAAAACAAGAACACCAAACATGGCCGCTGCTCAGGGGGCATACTAATATGGTACAAGGAGGAGATCCAAGAACATATCAAGGCAATAAAAAGAGGAGAAAGCCATATCTGGATGCAGATAAGCAGCTCCATCCTCACCTCTCAGCAGGACATCTACCTCTGCGCAGCCTACATCCCTCCATCAGAATCCCCATACTATAAGCCGGACATCTACGAGGAACTTCAGAGGGAGGCTGCCCAATTCCAGTCCAAAGGTAAGGTGCTCATCTGTGGAGACCTGAACGCCAGGACAGGTACAGAGAAGGACTACCTGTCACCTGACGGAAACACATACGTCCTGGGAGATGAGCCCTTCTACAGAGACTCAGTACAGACAACAAGAAACAGCTATGACAGAGTGGTGAATAAAAGCGGCAGAAAACTGCTGAACCTGTGCCGGAGCTTGGGGCTGCATATACTGAACGGGCGCACCAGGGGGGACTCATTAGGGAGATTTACACTAAACTCCCACACGGGCAGTAGTGTAGTGGATTATGCCATAACAGACATGGACCCAGCAAACATGAATGCCTTCATAGTCACCCCCGACACCCACATGTCAGACCACAACCAGACACTGCTGTACCTGAGATCCACGGACAAGTCACCCACACAAAAGCCCCACTTGAGCGGTCTCCACAATTTGCCACCATCCTTCAAGTGGTCCAAACAGTTAGCCATTGAATACACCAACACGACCAACAGAACAGAGATTAAAGAGCTGCTTGTAAACTTTCACACAAAATCCTATACATCAAACCAGCAAGGGGTCAACCTGGCAGTAAACGACTTTAATAACATCCTATATACCATGGCAGAGCTAGCAGGCCTCAGAAGGACCAACTCCAAGAGACCTACAAATAAACAAGGCCAAAAATGGTTTGATAAAGAATGCAAGACACTGCGCAACTCCCTAAGGATAGCCTCAAATCAAAAACACAGAGACCCGGACAACAAGGAGCTAAGAGTGGTCCATGACACCCTACAGAGGCAATACAAGCGCACCCTCAAGGAGAAAAAACAAAAGCACATCTCCCACAAACTGCAGCAGCTCGAAGACTCCCTCCAGGATAACTCATTCTGGGAGACATGGAGCCATATCGGTACAAGTCCCAAGCAAAGTACCCTCCACATTCAAAATGGCAACATCTGGCACAGCTACTTCAAGGGCCTCTACAAGAATATCCCAGAAGACGACCTAACCCCAGAACAAGAGCATATAATGACTAAACTGAGGGACATGGAGGAGACAATCAAGGACTTTCAAAATCCTCTGGACATACCAATCAGTGTGCTGGAAATAAAAGACAGAATCAAACTGCTAAAATCTAAGAAGGCCGCGGGCAGTGACGGCATCCTGCCAGAGATGATCAAATACAGTTCCCCAGATATTCATGCAGCACTGGCTAAACTATTCACCCACGTCCTGAGTGCCGGCTACTTCCCTCAAAGCTGGAATCAAGGTCTCATAACGCCCATCTACAAGGATGGAGACCGATATGACCCAGCAAACTACAGAGGGATCTGTGTCAACAGCATTCTGGGAAAACTGTTTAACAGCATCATTAATAAAAGGATTATCGCCTTCCTCACCCAGGGTGACGTCCTCAGCAGAAGCCAAGCTGGGTTCATGCCAAACCACCGCACCACGGACCACATTTACACCCTGCAAAGCCTCATCAAGACCCACGTCCACGACAAAAAACAGGGGAAAATATTTGCATGTTTCGTGGACTTCAAAAAGGCCTTTGACTCAGTGTGGCATCCAGGCCTGTTCCTGAAACTCCTGGAGAGCGGAATAGGTGGCAGGACCTACGACGTGATCAAGAGCTCATACACTGAGAACCGGTGCAGCGTGAAGGTGAACGGAAAGAGGACGGCTTTCTTCCGACAGGGCCGTGGGGTCAGACAGGGCTGCAGCCTGAGTCCAACTCTATTCAACATCTATATAAATGGACTAGCAACAGCTCTAGAGTCCTCCCCCACTCCAGGCCTCAGTCTGCATGACCGAGAGGTGAAGTTCCTGCTGTACGCAGATGACCTCCTGCTACTCTCCCCAACTGAAAGAGGCCTCCAAGATAGCCTGGCAGTACTGGAAACATTCAGCACCACATGGGCGCTTCCCATCAACCAAAAGAAGACCAAAGTCATGGTGTTTCAGAAGAGGAACCAGAACAAAATAAACACTCCCTCCTTCACATTAAATGGCTCCACGCTGGAGAACACCAGCAGCTACACCTACCTCGGTCTGGAGCTAAGCAATAACGGGAGCCTCAAGCAAGCAGCAGAAGCCCTGAAAGGAAAAGCATGCAGAACCTTCTATGCCATCAGAAGACAACTGTACCACCTCAAACCACCTGTGAGAGTCTGGCTCAAGATATTTGACAGCGTCATCACCCCTATACTGCTATATGGCAGCGAGGTATGGGGCCCAGTGACCTACCCAGACCACACAAAGTGGGATTCCAGCCCTACCGAAGTCTTCCACATGGAGTTCTGTAAATATCTCCTCCAAGTCCATCGCAGCACCTCAAACATAGCCTGTAGGGCAGAGCTGGGCCGATTCCCCTTATGGTTCACTATACACAAGAGGGCGCTATCACACCAGGCACACACACAGAACAGCAACCCCAGCTCCTACCATCATAAAGTCCTGTTGAGCCGGAGCCCAGAGCAAGCCAGGAACCCCGGCAGCCAGTCCAGCCAAAGTCAGCAACACCCCCTGACAAAAGCCCAAATAAAAGAGATCTCAGAGAGCTGCAAGATGCAATACATAGAGGACTGGAAGAGTGAATTAGAGAACTCCCAGAAACTCACCATCTACCGGTCACTGCGGAGGGACTACACTCTGGCCCCATATCTGGAAAGGCTACGCCACCCCAAAGACAGGCAGACCCTGAGCCTGTACAGACTGAGTGCCCACAGCCTAGAGGTGGAAACAGGGCGGCACCGACAGACATACAAGCCGCGAGAGAACAGACTGTGCCAGCACTGCCAGCAGGGGGCTCTGGAGGACGAGACGCATTTCCTACTGCACTGTGACAAATACTCAGCAGTGAGGGGCTCCCACTTCCAGAAATTTACCACCCATAGCCCGGGCTTTCCATCCATGGATGAGGACATGAAACTCCGCTTCCTACTGGGGGAAGAGGAATCAATGGTGGAGATCGCCGCCCAATATGTCACCACATGTCATAAGCTGAGGGGAACCTAAGACCCCTAAATGGACTGTCAGAGCCCAAATTGTGCCCCCCAACTCCCCATAACCCTGATCCCCTCCCACCACACTTACTGTATTTCTCCTGCTTTGGCAACACTAATTGTATTTTGGTCCTGCCAATAAAGCATATTTGAATTTGAATTTGAATTTGAGAGGGAGAGAGATAGAGAGGGAGAGAAACAGAGAGGGAGAGAGAGGGAGAAGGAGAGAGAGATAGAGAGAGAGGGAGAGAGAGATAGAGAAAGAGAGAGAGGAGGAGAGAGAGAGAGGGAGAGGGAGGGAGATACTTGTCATAAGCTGAGAGGAACGTAAGACCCCTAAAAGGACTTTCAGAGCCCAAACTGTCCCCCAAATCCCCACAATCCTGATCCCCTCCCACCACACTTACTGTATTTCTCTTGCATTGGCAACACTAATTGTATTCTGGTCCTGCCAATAAAGCATATTTGAATTTGAATTTGAGAGAGGGAGAGAGAGAGGGAGAGGAAAAGAGAGAGAGGGCGAGAGAGTGAGTGAGAGAGGCGAGAAAGAGGGAGAGAGGCAGAGAGGTGGAGAGAGAGAAGGAGAGAGAGAAAGAGCGGGAAAGCGAAAGAGAGACAGAGAGAGAGGGTGAGGGAAAGAGAGAGAGGGAGGGAGAAAGGGAGAAAGAGAGGGAGAGAGGGAGAAGGAGAGACAGCGAGAGAGTGAGAGAGAGATAGAGATGGAGACAGAGGGGGAGAGAGAGAAAGAGAGAGGGAGAGAGAGAGGGAGATAGGGAGGGTGAGAACAGGAGAAAGGGAGAGAAAGAGGGAGAAAGAGGTCAGAGAGAGAGCAAGAGAGGGAGAGGTAAAGAGAGAGAGGGAGAGAGAGGGAGAAAGAGAGGGGAGAGAGAGGGAGAGAGAGAGAGGGAAAGGAGAGAGAGGAGAGAGGGAGAGAGAGGGCAATAGAGGGACAGAGGGAGAGAGGGAGAGAGAGAAAGAGAGAGATAGAGAGATATAGATGGCTGGCTGCATGTGGGTGGAGACCTGAACTGCCCAATTAGTGACATCCATTGGTGTTCAGGTCAAGTTCGGGGCCTATACTCTGTGCCAAGTGAGAAGATAAGTTGAATGCTTCCACACATACTGCAAAAGTCCTAAAAAGTCCCTCCGGTCCTGTGTGTGCTGAGGCTGCTGCGGAGGCATCCCTCCATGATCCAGGATGCAAACACGCTGTGAAGGTGTAGGGCACTCCGGCCAGTAGTGTTGCCTGCAAAGCAAGCGCAAGTGTACCGCCTCCGTAGCAGCAGCTATCCAGCTCGGATCCGGAGCCGCGGTGGTTTGAGGGGTCTCCGGCCCCGGGGGGTCCACTCAAATTAAAAAGGAGTGGGGGAGTATATACACGGGATTATGAAAGTTTGTGACGCCACCCACAGTGTGTGGTAAGATATGGTACCACCGCTGCTGTTGGGGACGCCTGGTGGCAGTGGTATGCCAGCAAGGTGTTTTAACCCCTCCATGGGTAGGGGGTTTTTGCCCCGGGAGCTCGGTGATGGTGGTGATCAGGTGCCCCTGGGAAGTAGGAGAAGGGTTTTCAGTGTACTCACTCAGTCTAGAATTAGCCCACCAACAACTTGTAAACCAGAGTTCTGAGCACCACTGCAGCTGGGAGGGAGCTCGCTTGGGTCCGTGCCCTTGGTGTTGCGGTTAGTCTGTGACCCTTTCCTTGGCACCTGTGTTTTCTTCTTTGGACCCTCAAGTCTGAAACTTTTTGGGTCCCGCTCACCCGTATAGCTAACTGATTGAGTTTGCTCTCAGGGTTCATGCGTAGGATTCCTTTGGACTTTATTGGGAAAGTCCTATCCCATCAGTGCGCTAGTACCCCGATTTTGGAGCGGGTTGGGGATGACACTTGAAGTCTTCACCCCCGTCAGGTAAATTACCAGGACGTGTGAAGCTACTTCCTGGCCTAGGGTCCACGTACCCCGTTGTGCCCTGGCCTCTGCCCGGTGATAGCTCAAGGCAGCTGGCCACCCTCCTCGACAGTCTGTGCCCCCTGACACTATCCCCTGCGACCGGGGTTCCAGCTCCTACCAGGCCCAGACCAACGTCTGCCACCTAGTGTTCGGGAGCCCTGCTCCACCTGTGACCTCTCCTCATGAGAGTCACTTCACCTCCTTCTCCTTCCACTACCACTTCACTTTTCTCACTTTCTCACTCTCCCCTACCAACCCCCCATAAGGGGGGCCCTATTCCCTTCAGGCACTCCAATGGTGAGCTAAATGCGCAGGCGTGAGATTAGGGGCGGGTACGAGCATGGCGCTGGTGAGGTCATGCACCCCCTCAACCAACCCCCCAAGTGGGTGACCCTATTCCACTAAGGCCATCCACTGGTGTGTCTGGTGGGTGAGGTGTAGAGTGTACCTAGGATTTTGATTAACTGATGTAGGCAACACCATACAGTTGGGAACCCATAACCAAGAAGGAGGTGGATATTGCACGGGAGGGCAGATTGTGCAATACCCTGTAATGACCTGATAGTCCAGGGGCGTCACACATCCCCTTTAACTGGCTATAATGGAGATTGAATTATCAAATAGTTGAGTATTTGGTGTGTTTTTACCTCAGTATTTGTAGCCAAAACCATGAGTGAGTGATAAATACAGAAGTGGTGTCCGTGTTTCTATTATACCTTTCCTCTGATTGTTCCACTCCTGGTTTTGGCTACAAATCCTGAGGGAACAACACTCACCAAATACTCAACATGTGTACCTGGCCTAAGGGTATGTGCCAAGTTTTACAAGGTAAAGCTGGCAGTCTTTTTCCTGAAGCGCTTCATTGTTAGTTTTGCCATAGTTTTTGGAACAACTATACTATAAATAGACAGTGTCTTGATATTTGAAGCCACCAAAAGAATGAATGTGCTACTTCTTTTAAAGAGGACCAACCACCAGGATTTTCATATATAAAGTAAAGCCAGTGCTATATACGTGCTATCATGCTGATTCTAAACATATCTTTAGTTGTGAGATTGGATGTATGGTTTCTGAAATATAGGCAAGTGAAGTTTGTGAAATGCACTGTTATTTGATGAGAGGCGCAATGGAATATCTAATAGGTGGGTTGGGTTTTGCTAGTTATTCCTACCACTATCTGCTGCCTGTCCTTCCTCCCCCCTGTCTCTGTTATTACAGGGGGAGGAGGGAGGGAGGAAGGACAGGCAGCAGACAAGGGTGTGATTAACTAGCAAAACCCAACGCTCCTATTAGATATTCCATTGCACCTCTTATCAAGTAACAGTTATTTCACAAACGTCATAAGTAGCCGTAAATAAGAAATGTTGCCATTCAGGTCCACTTGCCGTTTCCACTGGTCATCACAAGATTACGTGTACAGTATGTGATTTACATAGTTCCCGTCATGTCTAGACTATAGTGTTAGACATTTCTCAATAGAATCTATTGAATGAAGCGGCTGACACTAGTGGGCATGTGTTGACCGATGGATCTGGTAAACGGAGTCAAAACCCAATAGTGTGTGCAGGGCTTGAGGGAAGTTTCCTCATGGGTGATAATCCCTTTATCTGAGGTTGGCTCATTGTCCTCTCCCTACAGGTGTTGTGAAACTGCCTAGACCTCCCCGGCACTAAAACATTAGTGGCATACCTAGAAGGGTGTCGGCAGGACATTTGCCACAAGTACTGCCTGACAAGAAGAGGGATGCCCACATAGGCATAGGCCAGTGAACAGAATCTTTAACTCTGATGGAAAACCATTGTAGCTCATTTCAAACAAGGAAAGAACTAACCGTTTACAATAAAACGTGTTAGTGGGAAAACTCTGGGGCATCATGTATCAAGATAAGTAAGGATAGTGGCTGATGTGAGCCAACACTTTAAGGGGGGCTTTCTTATTTTTGAGGTAGAATTGCTCTCTTCTATTAATACTCCTTTATATGACTGGCCGACACAGGCAAAATAGGCCCCTGTGCCCGAACAGTACACAGGCTGTTTGCAGTCCAATATCCCATCATAATGCACAATCCCACCGGCTTTGGAGATGGAAATGGGCCCCTTACCTCATGGGTCCCTGTGTGGTTGCAAAGGATGCATCAAGGATATGTCCATCACTGCTATCCAGCCACAACCCTGTTCAATGATGTAAAAGAAAACAATATTGATTGGTGTTTCACAAAATCTATTTCTTATGCTATGTTCCCACAATCAGGATCAGTTGAGTTTTTGACACAGCAGAATTTCTGCACCATTTCTGCACCTTAGTTTACTTGCGTGAAGTCCCGGCACTTCTTGTCATGCGCACTATGAAGCCGGGTGTACGCGTCCCAGCGTCAGAGAAGTCTACTGTAGTGTGCATGACTGGAAGTGGCGGGGCTTCTGATCATGCACACCGAGCCTTAACCCAGTGTTGGAGATGGTGACAAAGGACACGTAGACACGTTCATGCCGATGACGCTGGGCATTGAATAGCATATTAGCACGCCCACAGCGGCCTACTAAAATTCTGTCCAATCTACACCCCACCTACTGTCTCCTCCCTAATATCCTATAGAATGTAAGCCCGCAAGGGTAGGGCCCTCTTCCCGCTGTACTAGTCTGTCTATTGTAACTTATATATGTATTCTGTATGTAACCCCCTTCTCATGTACAGCACCATGGAATTAATGGTGCTCTATAAATAAATAATAATTATAATAATAATAATTGATTCCACAGCACTTTACATATATTGGGATATAACAAATATTTCAGAAAATGGTTACATTGATCACTAGAACACATGTTGCAGGTGTCAATTTTTCCAACATCTTTACATCATTTTCTGTAACATGACACATTATACAAATGCCACGTTACACACATAGATTTTTTTTCTTCCATGCCCTGACAAATCCTAAATATTCCTTGAATTTCTCGGGTATGTGCGCACGTTGCTTTTTACCTGCTTTTTACCTGCTTTTTTGCTGCTTTTTCTTCTGCGCTGTTTAATGCCAAAATGGATGTGTTCTTCTATTCAAGCAAAGTCTATGGGAATTTGGGTTTCTGGTTCACACTATGTTGTTCAAAATGCTGCCTTTTTGAGGCAGAACTTTGGTCAAAAACTCAGCTTTTCAAAGAAGCAACATGTCAATTGTTTTTGCCATTTGGGTTTTGCACTGCAAAGCTGAGTTTTTGACCAAAGTTCTGCCACAAAAAGGCAGCATTTTGAACAACATAGTGTGAACAAGAAACCCAAATTCCCATAGACTTTGCTTGAATAGAAGAACACATCCATTTTGGCATTAAACAGCGCAGAAGAAAAAGCAGCAAAAAAGCAGGTAAAAAGCAGGTAAAAAGCAACGTGCGCACATACCCTTAAAACTACAAAACACATCTGATAATAAAAGGAAACTGGTGCAGCCTACTGGCTTTTCACATGACTCTCCCGGATCTAATCTGCAAACTGCAGGTTTAAATAGTTTTCCCTCTTAGTTTAACCATTATCTGATCCAAAAGGCATGCAGGTCTGTCTATGCAGCGAGTGCGGCTGAATCCAGCGCAGCAGCGCCCCCTGCAGCACGCCAGCGCACAGAAGCTACTTAACTCTTCTGACGTCTCCAGAATTTCTAGGAATGCCCCTTCCCTGTTACTATATTTGGAGGTAGTTTCTAGGAAAATAATTTTCAGAGGATCTGGACTTCAACACAGCTCCATATTCAGAACCACTTTCAGGATCTTTTTTTTTTCTGCAGCAAACTCAGGAGCCTTTTTTTATGGATCCACAACAATGTTGTATAAAAGCTGAATCCCAGACAAATGGCACTTGTGGAGATGACATATTTCACTAGCTACATGTGCATTTTTACAGTCACTTTTTTGGATCCCTCCTGCAGCCACCAGTGGATTTTTTTTTTTTCCCCTGATCTGGCCTCTTGTGGCGTGACCATGATGATGATGAAGAAATGTTACAGAAGCCTGGCAATGTGATCTTTATATAATGAGTCAGGATTCGCTAAGGGAAGGAGCAGGGCTGAGGATCCAGCTTCCCCAGCTCAGGGAATGACAAGCAGGAGGGAGATCTGCAGCCTGGGCTCTCCCTGGTGTCTCCACAGCCTGTAAGTTACCCTCCTTTTGTCCTGATTTCTATAAATAATACAGACTGCAGCAGCCTGTAATCAGCATGGGCAGATCAGCCAGTGCATGGCACAAACACATGGCACAATGCAAGCTCTGATCCCCTGGATCTGCAGGTGTGGTGGGAGAGGGGAGAGGGGATTCATAGCTGATTTATTATCATTCATCATTACTTTACAGTATGACCTTGTATATTGCTGGATGGTGTGTGTAGGACTTTATTATACCCTACTGCTGTATATTGCATGAAGACAATGGACTAAGTACCTGTATTCTCAGGGGACCTTGCCATAGACAGTGTCTGACATTCAGCTGCAGTCTGCTTTATTACACTGCTGACTGCCAAAGCAACAGATCTCAGCTGATTTCTGCTTCTTGTAAAGTAAAATGCTATTTTTTTACAGTATCAGCAAAATGTAACCTTATCGATACAGTCTTTTCTTGTGGGTTTATTTGTTTAAAGAAAAAAAAAAAAAGTTGCGTAAATACAAAAATGTTTTAAAGCCGCCTGTGGAGGATAGAGTTAACTTTTTTAGTACGATTTTGGCAAAACAGAACCTTATAACCATTTTACTAAAGAAGCATGGCGTGCACATCTGAAATAATGTGAACACACCCACTAAGACTGAAAGTCTGTCCTATGCGTTGGCACAGGGCTAGGCGGATTTTTTGTGTGTGTGTGTGTGTTTGCATTAAAATGTTTTAAAAATCTATAGGAACACATTTTAATCACTCTAAATTCATCAATATTTATGGTTTGTAAAAGAAGGAAATAAGTGACAACTATTGATTGTCGCCTATCCTGATTGATCAGTGGTATATGTTGGCACAGGGTTAGGCATTTTGGGTTTTTTTGTGCGTGTTTTCTTTAAAATGTCCTTTTTAGGTTTAGGTTAGGTTAAAATGTGTTGTTTTTTTTCGTGTGTGTTTGCTTTAAAATGCCCTAAAAACCTATAGGAACACATTTTATTTACTCCAAATTTATGTTTTGTAGAAGGAAACAAGTGACAACTATTGATTGTCGCCTATCATGATCGATGAGTGATATGCGTTGGCACAGGTCTAGGCATTTTGGGGTTTTTTTTTGTCGAGTTTGCTTTAAAATCTCCTAAAAACCTATAGGAATACATTATATTGTCTCCATATTTATGGTTTATAGAAAGAGAAAATAAGTGACAACTATTGATCGTCGCCTATCCTGATCGATGAGTGAAATGCGTTGGCACATGTCTAGGCATTTTGGGGGTTTTTTTGTGCGTGTTTGCTTTAAAATCTCCAAAAAACATATAGGAACACAATATATTTTCTCCATATTTATGGTTTGTAGAAAGAGAAAATAAGTGACAACTATTGATCGTCGTCTATCCTGATTGATCCCTGGTTGGCACAGGACTCATTGTTTTGGTTTTTTTTATGTGTGTGTGTGTGTGTGTTTGCTTTAAAATGTCCTAAAAACCTATAGGAACACATTTTATTTACTCTAAATTCATCAATATTAATGGTTTGTAAAAGGAGAAAATAAGTGACAATTATTGATTGTCGTCTATCCCGATTGATGAGTGGTATGCGTTGGCACAGGGCTAGGCGGTGTTTTTTTTGTGTGTGTGTTTGCTTTAAAATGCCCTAAACTCCTATAGGAACACATTTTATTTACTCCATATTTATGGTTTATAGAAGGAGGAAATAAGTGACATCTATTGACTGTTGCCTATCCTCATATCCTGATTCATGACTAGTTTGCGTTGGCACAGGGCTAGGCGGCGTTTTTTTGTTGGTGTGTGTGTGTGTGTGTTTGCTTTAAAATGCCCTAAAAACCTACAGGACACATTTTATTTACTCCATATTTATGGCTTGTAGAAGGAGGAAATAAGTGACAACTATTGATTGTTGTCTATCCTGATTGATGCGTGGCATGCATTGTGATGAGTGGCACAGGGCTAGACATTTTCGGCTTTTTTGTGCGTTTGCTTTAAAATGTCCTAAAATCCTATAAGAACACATTTTATTTACTCCAAAATCATCAATATTTATGGTTTGTAGAAAGAAAAATGTGACAACTATTGATTGTCGCCTATCCTGTTTGATATTAGATTGGTAGAGATATATAAATATAGGACATAATGGTCTTATTAACTATGGCATGTATAAAACAGCTCGAAAAACATCTGAATATTGCCACTTGATAACTTAACCATGACCTCCCTCCTATCCATAGGACCAGGAGGCCTTTGAAGACTTTAGACCTACCCGAGCCTATACGGGTTACATCGAAAACGTGGTCACTGACACTTAAATTATTACTGAAAGCATAAAATACTTATAAAATTATCAGAGATTACACTTAGATTTACATCACCAGAGGTGCTTATAGGAAAAACCATGATGTATGCACTATTAGGAAAAGGTTTGCATATGGATTGTATATATTTTAACACCTAAAGAGGCAAATCCGCATACACCTTTATAGATGTGAATTCTCGCCATCACGTCAGGGTCATCAAAAGGTCCCCGAATGAACATTTCTGGTTGCAACCGATACTCTCAAAATCCCTTATAAAGTTATCATGTTTAAATAATCCCTTGCAGACGCTCCCTAAATTGCTGATATGTTATAAACCTTTAGCCTTTATGGTGGTTAAGGTAGGGCAGAGTTGGGGGTGAAAAAAAGACACAGTTTGCTATATATTTCATATCATCCAATTATTCTACCAGTTGTTACTTTTTTGGGTTCGGGCCGAGGCGCCTGCAATCCATGATCCGAGCCAAAGCTAACAAAATAAGGGTTGACAGCTACATTTGGAAAGGACTTGAATCTTATGGCTCTCGTTCTCCGGTTAACCCTGCCCTGTCTTTTTTTTTTTTAAAGCATTTTTTAAAAAGTACTTTTTTTTTTTTTTCTTGGGCTGAAGTTGTCGGGAAAGTTTGAAATGTGTTC